>NC_056726.1:218562846-218652846 GCF_019279795.1 Protopterus annectens
CCTTCTGATCTTCCAGCATCAAGGGCAAGCATGCTACCTGATGTTCTTCGTTCCACATTGCTGCAGTCCTTACTATTGGGTAGTCCGCTGTCCAGTCGGCCCGAATACCAGAGTATATGGCTGACGTCGGTCAGGGCGCATTAGACTGACGTCAGTACGTCAGGGTACTAATGCGCATGACCGACGTCATATCCTCAGTCTTTTTTGCCGCATGGTCCGATGCAGAAGCAGTTTTGCGAGTGCAGGTTGGCGTTCTGAAATATTTCGAGCCGGAGTTTCAGACCGAATCAGAGTTGGCTAAGTACCCGTTGGGAACATTTTGGTTTTTCTTGCCTCAGTATTTAACCGGATGTCAGAAAAAGTGAATAACTGTATTTCTTGTGGGAAACAGATACCTCATAGGGATTACCATACCTTGTGTATACCTTGTTTAGGGCCTGAGCACGACGTTGTTGGATGCCGCTCTTGTGCTAGGTTTAACAAACGCACTATTAAGAGGCGGTTAGACTGTGCCAGGTTAGTGTTTGGGAAGCGTTGCAATTATAAAATGCCGCCGGATGCTCCGCGCCCGCTTCGTCAAGAAGCGCAAGGACAAAACAGCGAAGCCTAGGGTTGATGAACCGGCAGTCCCGGACGCCGGTTCTTTAGAAGGCTCAGTGGAGCCAGAGGTTTTGCCAGGAGTTTCTTTGGAGTCTCAGGCAGAGACTTTACTGTTACAGGATGTGCCTTCTCAGGAGGTAGGCCAGGCTGAGGGGCTTCTCAGGTAACTGTTCTTCCCTCTCTTCCCAAGGTAGTTAGAGCCTCTCCTTCTGTTGCCAAAACTTCTTTGAGAGGTAGGCCAAGTTCAGCTTCAGTGGGGCTTCTCCTAGCATTTCAGGTTCTGTGCCTAAGAAACATATGCTTAAAATGGCAGAAGATTTGATTACTATGATTAGAGGTTCTATGCCCCCTCCTGATAAGAGGCCTAGGGTGGAACCGGAGTTTGATAGTTTTGAACAGTGTTCAGAGGCTTCTGAGTCTTCTGCGGAAGATTTGCAGGAGTATCCTCCTTATTCTGATTCTGATGTGGATGATTCCACTCCTACAGCTTCTCCTCCTGAGGATTTCTCATTTTCAGAGACTCTGCATTCCATGAGGGAGCACTTTAAATGGGAAGGCCAGGATTACTCTGATTCCAGGAAAAGGCTTAGGGAATTCTTGTTTTTGCCCCAGCATAGGCCCTTAGCTATACCTCCTGTGTTGAATGTGGTGGAAGATGTTTTTGCAGAGGCTTCCTGAACCCTGATTCTTTGCCTCCTGCTCCTGTTAAACCTGATAGGTACTATAGGGTGCCTGAAGCTCATAAGTATCTTTTAAGAGTCCTAGGGCAGACCCGAAACTGTTTCTCAGGGACCTAAAGGTGTTAAGGCCTCTGTGGTTAAAAACCCTGTTCCCACTGATAAAGAGGCAAGGGCTTTGGATAGATGGGGAAAGAAAGTGTATACTTCTTCCACTTTAGCCATGAGGGCATTGAATTGTCAGTTTCACATGCTTAAATATCAAAATTATCTCCTTTCACAACTGAAATCTAAGGTGGATGCTTTGGCGGAAGGTATTGAGTGTAAAGAGTTGCTGGATTTAGTTCATGTGTCTGAACAAGTGGGTAAGCATTCTTTGCAATGTGGTTTTGATGCTGTACAGGCCTCCTCGAGGGTGGCTGCCACTAGTTCTGTTCTTCGCAGGCATGCCTGGTTGAGGGATCAGAATTTAGCTGAGCATGTTAAGACTAGGATTTTGGATGCTCCTTTACAGTCTGATGTGTTGTTTGGTTCGCCTGTGGAAGCAGTTTTAAAGAAAATGGAGGACAAAGCTAAGTCTATGCAAACTGTTAAAGATTTTTAGCAGGTGCAGCCACCGAAGTTTAGTAGAAATTGGCCTACTAAGGGATGGACATATCCTGCTTATGATTCCCAGTCTAGGGGTAGGTCTAGACGTGGTAGGGGCAGAGCTCAAGGTTCTTTTAGGCCTAGAACAGGAGTTCACCTGCTCAGACTTCTGGTGAGGGCAGGGGTCAGTCCTTTCGTAAACAGACCCAATGACCTGCCTTTTCAGCTGCCAGTAGATTCTCGTCTGGCAGCTCCTTTGGGAGGAAGACTGTCTCTTTTCAAAGGAAATTGGGATTTAATTACTCAAGACAGATGGGTGTTGGATATCATTCACCACGGTTACAGGTTTTATTTCCATACATTGCCCCCTTTCAAAGGCATGCCAGATGTTCCTCCTCCACAAAGGAAAGAGGCTCACAAGCAAATTTCTCTGTTACTCCAAATAGGGGCCATTCAGCCAGTCCCTGTATCAGAAAGGGGCCTAGGATTTTATTCTCGCCTGTTCCTAGTACCAAAGAAGGGGAACACGTGGAGACCAATTTTGGATTTATCTATCCTCAACACTTATCTGGACATTCCCAAATTCAAAATGTTGACGTTACAACAGCTTTTACCTCTGCTGGGCAAAGATCACTGGATGGTAACTTTAGATCTCAAGGAAGCTTACCTTCATGTGCCTATAAGACTAAGTTGCAGGAAGTATCTGCGTTTTCGAGCTGGAAATTCTCATTATCAGTTCTCTGCATTGCCCTTTGGCTTATCTACTGCCCAGAGTATTCACAAAGGTTCTGGCTCCAGTGATAGCTTACTTCAGGCTAAAAGGAATTCAAATCTATCCTTACTTGGACGACTGCCTGATTCTGGCTCAAGAAAAGGAAGACCTTCTACAGCATCTGGAATATGTTATAGCAGTGCTAAGATGCCTAGGGTATTCTGTGAACGAAATAAAGTCCAGTCTAGTACCCTCTCAAGACATGTGCTTTCTGGGTGTGAGACTGAATACAGCAGCCCAGATGGCCTTTTTAACCCCGGACAAACAAAAGAGTCTATCACTTTACTTCCATCAACTATCTCATCAGTCCGTGCTGACTGCAAGGACAGTCCTTCAAGCATTAGGGTTCATGGCATCTTGTATTCTGGTGCTTCCCAATGCCAAACTGCATATGAGGAAGCTACAATGGTATCTCAAAAATGTATGGACACAGCACTGCCAGGATTTGGACACTGTCATTCAAATAATACCTTGCCTTCAAAAAGAATTTTTGTGGTGGGCTCAGGAATGTCACCTAAACAAGGGACTCTCTGTGACCCGGCCAGAGGCGAGTCAGATTTTAACGACAGATGCCTCGGACATTGCTTGGGGAGCTCATCTAAATGGAAAGTGGATACAAGACAAGTGGCCTGCCAGACTACAGCATCTACATATCAACATGAAGGAGATGTTAGCAGTCCAGTTTGCATTAATGGCTTTCAAGGAGTTACTTCTTCCAGGGCAGGTGTTGATTCTAACAGACAACACAACTGTCATGTGGTACATCAACAAGCAAGGGGGAACACATTCTTATCCTCTATGCAGGCAAGCAATGATTTTATGGGAGACTGCGCTAAGCTTGCAACTAACTCTTCAGGCAAGGTTTCTGCCGAGCACAGAACTCCTTAGCAGATGTGTTAAGCAGACAAATCATGGATCCCCACGAGTGGAAACTGGATCTTCATGTATTTCAGAAATTGACAGTGTCATGGGGAACTCCAGACATAGATCTGTTCGCTTCTCCACTAAACCACCAGCTGCCAAAGTTTTGCACAAAGGGGTTTCATCACACAGCTTGGAAAGTGGATGCTCTGTCTTTCAGTTGGAAAAACCTTCATGTGTATGCCTTTCCACCTCTGCCTCTTCTTCCAAAGGTGCTATTAAAAGTCAGACAAGACAAGCCAAGGATGATTTTGATAGCTCCAGATTGGCCTCGCAACACTGGTACCCACTACTAAGGAGTCTGGTAAGGAAGCCTCCATGGCCTTTACCTTTGATTCCTCATCTGTTATCTCAGAAGGACGGTCATCTGCTCAATGTCAAGCTTCACTCTCTTCATCTAACAGCCTGGCATATTCTGTGTTGAAACACAGCAGGTCTCAACTTCCTCAACAAGTTTTAAATGTGATTATGGAAGCTAGAAGACCTAGTGCAAGGAAAGTGTACGCAGAAAAATGGAAGAGATTTTTATTTTGGAGTACAGCAAAGAATTTGGAGATTTCTGAGCCTAATTTGAGTGTGGCTCTTCAATATCTTACTGAGTTATTGGACAAAGGTTTGTCCTTCTCTTCCATTAAGATTCATGCTGCAGCAATTTCAGCTCACTATGATTGTGACCCACCATTGTTTTCGCATCCTTTGTTCAAGCAGTTTCTTAGAGGGGCAAAGAATATAAGACCCCCACGTAGAGCTCCTACTCCTGCTTGGGATCTCAATTTTGTGTTGGAAAAACTTACTCTACAACCTTTTGAGCCTGCGGCTACTGCTGAATTGAAATACTTGTCATGGAAGACTGCTTTTCTGTTGGCTATTACTTCTGCAAGAAGGGTGTCTGAGTTGCAGGCCCTTATGGCAGTAGAGCCCTTTTTTGATTTTCCATAAGGATAGGGTATCATTACGTACTAATCCTTCCTTTATGCCTAAGGTGGTTTCTAGTGTGGCTTTAAACCAAACTATTCATTTGCCTACTTTTTATGCAGACCCCCAAAATAAAGGGGAAAAGATTTTGCACACTTTAGATGTACACAGGCAATTGCGTTATTATTTAAGCAGGACTAAGGATTTTAGGCAGTCTCAGCAGTTGTTTGTTTCTTTTGCTTTGAGTTCGCAGGGCAAGCCTGTGTCAAAACAAACTATTTCTAGGTGGATTGGGTTTTGCATTGCATTTTGTTATTCCCATCATGGCAAGGAGATTCCAGCTGGGATTAGGCCTCATTCCACTAGGGCTACTGCCACTTCAACAGCATTTCTAAGGGGGGTGGCAACTAAGGATATTTTAGAGGCAGCTACTTGGAGTTCTGTGCATACTTTCTCTAAGCATTATCACCTTCCTATCTACTCTAAGTCTAGGGCTGGTTTTGCCACAGCTGTTTTGCAAGGCATGTTGTCAGCTCCTACTTCTTTATGATTTGCCAGCCTCCCTTACCTCTGCTTTGGGATTCTACCCAATAGTAAGGACTGCAGCAATGTGGAACGAAGAACATAGTACAGTTTTGTACCTACCATAAATGTAGATGTTCGAGGATCCACATTGCTGCAGTCCAATTTACCCTCCCTCCTTCCCCTCTGTGTTTAGGGGTGGTTGTGTAGGTGAGGTTATATGCTGATATTTTTGTATATTTTTTTTTTGTATATATTGTACATATTTTTGGTGCAGGTATTTTGGGCCTTGTCTTTTTAGGGTCTTCTGACATCTGGGGCAAGAAAAGACTGAGGATATGACGTCGGTCATGCGCATTAGTACCCTGACGTACTGACGTCAGTCTAATGCGCCCTGACCGACGTCAGCCATATACTCTGGTATTCGGGCCGACTGGACAGCGGACTACCCAACAGTAAGGACTGCAGCAATGTGGATCCTCGAACATCTACATTTATGGTAGGTACAAAACTGTACTTTTCACTCCTGGCATGCATTTAAGAAGAAGCATACTGTGAAATACTCTTTTCTGTATGGATATATAAATATTTACATATGTAACATATTTAACTTTGTCTTGGATTGTATGTCTTCTTGTTCATGTAGATTCACTGAGTGTGGAAGATCTCATTTTCTTGAAAAACACATTATAGTTCTTATTGGGTGCTAGGATGTCTTTCTTAAATGTATTCTTTTCAAGTAAAATAACTGCTGACTACATTACTTGAGTGTAGTAAACTGTATGCTGTATGGTAATAATGAATGATGGCTTACTAGGCAAGGCAGCAGGCTGCAAGTAAGCTGCTTCCAGCAATTGTTCAGTTCTGAGCAAGTCAATTGCAGGGCAGAAAAGCTCATGAGTTATATTTAAAATAAGCTTTGTGTGTATTTACTTGTTAACAAGAACTAAAATATCCCCAGGATTCATTAAACTCCATGTCAGAATAACATTATTCTGACATGGAGTGGACTGTGTCCGTGTAAGCACAGCCTTAGCAGTAGTAGACCTTGCATATTCATGAAGGTGCACTACTGTTATGGCTATGTAGACACAAATACCACTGAGTGCAGGGGGTGAGTCTAAGCAGTGCAGACACATCTAACACACCCTTTGAACTCAGAAAGTGCCGTACGACACTTTTGGAAAGCATTTCAGTGTCCACGGACACTGAAATGAAATAAAATGAATATTTTAGTGTCCATGGACACTGAAATAGATAGGGGAGCAAGAATCAATGCATGGTGTGTGTGACAGAGCTGTCACACAAACCCTACATTGTAAAAGTGCCGTACAGCCATAGCTGTCAACAGTACAGGTTTCCACACAATGCCAAGATGCCTGCCTCACATACTTCTCAACCTCCTAGAGCAAGAAAGCTGTACAAAGCCATAAATAATGGAGGGACAAAAGCACAAAAATAGGGACACTCTTTAAATATTGCATTGACAAACCTGGAAATCTGATAGAATAAAAGGTTTGCAGTAGCACAGACTTCCTGAAGGGTATAAAGACTGAAACACAAATGTCTGCCATTTGAAACTGCCATATGGCCATAGCCATCAACTGTACATGTTTCTGCAAAGTGCCCAGATGCCTGCCTCACATACTTCTCAACCTCCTAGAGCAAGAAAGGTGTACAAAGCCATAAATAATGGGGGGACAAAGCCACAAAAATAGGGACACTTTTTAAATATTGCACTGACAAACCTGGAAGGTTGATAGAATAAAAGGTTTGCAGTAGCAGGGATTTCCTGAAGGGTGTGAAGTCTGAAATCCAAATATCTGTCAGTATGTTCTGGCTTAAACCCTGAGTGATTGGCAATGATTTGCTAGAAAAACGACAGTCACTCTTCCTCACTTTGTAAGACCAATAATTAAAATCTGTCCCTATGTGTCCCTTTACAATTTCCCTTACTGTGACTGACAAGGAGTACAGATACATGTAAATAAAGTGGGTTTATGAATTTATATATTTTTCCATTCTATGTTGTGTTAAAACGTAGCTGAGTGGGTGTGCGAGTTATAGCCCTCTGCTCAGCATTGCTGAAAGATCTCATAGGAGATAAATACATTTATACAGCTGAAATCCTTATGCCGAGATAGCATAGCGTTTAGAGTCCTGGCTTTGCATGCAGGTGGTCACAGTTTAAGTACCAAGACAAGCACTTTATTTTTACATGGGAAAGCAGTGTTAAAATTATTTTAATTTTAAACTATGTAGTAATTGATATTTGTCAACCAGAGTAGTGGAGCTGGTCTAAAATGTAATTGTGAATGCATATAACATGTGAAATCACCTATGTATACACAAGTGTCCCATACAGTATAGTCACAGCCCATGGTAATTTAAAGAAAGCACATGAAGGGATTCCATGTAAAGTAAATCATATACACTTACTAATACGTCAGTAATGATTAATGAAGTCATTATCCTGATATTTTTTTTAATGAAAATTGAGCAATGGTTAGCAGTGCTCAGCTATGCTGTAAGTGTAAGCATTGCTTAAATGTAAATGCTAAGCAGCAGTCAGCTCAGCTAAATGGACTTGCGCACTGTTAAGTAATGCTCAGGAATCACCCCTTAAAGTACTGTTCAACCCAGCTTAGCAGATTTGCTCACTGCTTAGTTGAGCTTAGCATTTTCATTATGGTCCAATGATGGCAAAGGGTGAGAATATGGCCTTATTTAAACTGTGTAGGCAGGAATACAGCCATAACATGTTTAGTTTGATCTCCGCAAGAACATGTCTGGTGTTGGAGAGGGAGCACGCTTTCTGGTGTAGTGCTGAGGCATCCTGAAGTCCAGGGTCATGGCTGGACGCCTCATAGAACAACATGATGACAGATTGCTTCAAGGCCAGTGCCAGGGCTCTCAGTACAAAGCAGAGGCTTGGGACCATCTGGCACGTGACCTCCCCAGTGTCACTGGAATCCCCCGAACTGGTGAGCAGATATGCATTATTATGCCGACCTGAAGAATAGGAAGGGAGAGCTGCTGGCCCAGTGGATCCAAGATGCTCGGGGCTGGCATGTTCCAGCAGTTTGTAATTATCCCAGATATAGCTGTACCAAATTCTAGCCTTAGTATGTGATAGACAGATATGCATAATGTTTGTTTCTCACCCCTACAGCTGCAGAAGAAAGGGTTATGAACATTGAGGCCCATGCTAACAGACTGACAAGGATGCACCGACAGGCTGGTGTGTACAGATCTACCTTTCAGTATATATTGAAATAAATAAGGAGTAAATTGTTTACTGTGTTCTGTGTGAAACAATTAAAGAAATGTTTGCCAGACTAATAGTCATCTACAGCATATACAGCAGTACAACACTGTGTCATATAACTGCAATAAAAACCTAAACCACCAACTGTTGTGTTTATTCTGGTATGTTGTTGTAGAAGTAGAATGTGTACAGGTTTTGCACAGAAAATATGGCTTTGACAGCATGAATTAACAGAGGTTGTTCTGAGAATCAGCTAGTATGCAAAACAGTAGCTTGTAGTGCTGTAAATCAAGATATATATGAAATATGACATATGCCATGCACTAAGATCCAAGCCCTGAATACTAATGTCAAATGTATTATAGTGTATCCCCTGCTACAGTGCCTTGTGTTAATTTTTGTTTTTCGGATCGTATAATTTCAAAGGATTACTACACAGTACAGTAACTATCTGTCATGCATGAATCTCAAGATTACAAGGTCAGACTGTCTAACCCCCAGATTATTAAGCAGAAAATAGCCAGACGAGCCAGCAATTCTCCAGTAGCCCAGTGTGATGAGAAACAACCTTGTAATTCATTTTAACACACCCAAACATGATTTGAATCAAGGAAGTGGTACTGAGATATGTGCATATATACACTCAAGAAATCTGGAATATTTGTAGAAACAGTCAAATAGTGGTAACTGATATTTTCTCCACAGGTCTTACAGGTAATGAAATGTTTGTAGTAGCTGTTTGAAGGGTATAACAATACAATGTTTACAACTGTCCCACTGTCCAATCCCATGCCTGCAAATGACAGCAGGATAGGTACATACACCACACCCTCTGCCAGATACATGTCTCTCAAGTGTCACACTGTCATGGCTAATGGTCACTGCTGCCAGTCATCTTGGACACAGATAGGAATCCAGGTGAACTATGCTAGTAGCAGACTCACGCAACATCATTGCACGTTACCCCTTCTTTATCAAGTACATAACCCTGACATGTAAAAGCCACCTCCAGTAAAGTAGCCACAGTTCACCCAGTCTGCCCCATACCATTACAGGTTGACAGTCTTAACAGGTATGTATGTGCCACAGAAGCTATGGGCCATAAGTAGATGTAAAGTTAGGGCAGACCTATAGAGTATTGAGCAGTACTGTTGTGAAAAATAGAAACTACTACAGTTGTTAATGGAGTTCTTATTCTCTCCCCCAACCCATCGTGTGAATCAATAATCATTATTCACATACTATAGGTATGTTGATCTCAGAACCTATTGTTGGGACATGTGTTTCATTATTGTTCATATATTTCATTGGTTGCATATTAACATACCTTGATCAAATACCATTGTTGGTGGCCTGTTGCCATCAATGTAATTTGCATGCTCTTAAAATGCTTACTGTTGTTCCATTTATGCATGTGTTCTGTTTACTGTGCAACTGTTTCAAGTCTGTTGGTTTGGGTTAATGGGAACATCCATGAATGCTGTTATAACTAATTTTGCAATGTGTTGTTCATGACTAACCAATATATCTGGGAAAACAACAACACCATAGCACTTTTGGGAAGGCAGATCCCAGCGGATCCACCTGTCCCACCCTATCTAGCCATGGCACCAGGCACCAGTACATCTGGGACCCAACCCGGAACATCCTTCTCCTCTGGTTTTGCACCACCTTCAGGTGGAGCCATCTCAGGGGACAGGGCCCATCCCCCCGGGCACGGACGTGGAGAGGAGCCTGTCAGTCGTAGAATGTTCTGGGGTATGGTGCGCAGCGTCAGCCACTCCAAGTTGGGTGGGCAGCTGCACCAAATGGAGGGCTGCCTGGTGCACCTCAAGGGGCAGGCCTTTCCTCTTGTCCAGCCCCCAGCACAGCCACCTTTGTGGCAGCGATGGTGCATTGGTGACTGCCCATGGGTGGGGACATCAGTCCCACTGTATCCATTTGGGGACTCATGGGCCTCTGATTCCCAACCACCCTCCATGTCCAAGGTGTTTACCTCCTCATGTGTTATATACCACCCCTGTCTGCTGTCTTGTCTGTCTGCAAATACTACATATCCTGCCCCAAAAAATGGCATCTTTCCCACAAAAAATAATTGACTCATACATAGCTCTACATTTCACTCCCATGTACAGTGAAATTAATCAATCTACCCACAAATTATTCTACAAATGTCTGTCACCAACACCCCTCCCTGTAGGGCGTGAGGCTGTAAATTCCAAATTCTACACATTATTCACAGCTGTTGCTGCAGGAGAAATGTACAGCTATGGTCCTTTCCTGTACCCATCCTGCACATCCCTAGCTGGTTTTCATAATGTGTTACCCTCTGCTTGCCCCCATTTCACCACTTTCCTATCATCCTTTTTTATTTTCTTTAATTAAAATTAGCACAGGTGTAAGTGGGAGTAAGTGGTGCTAAGTGAAGCTAAGAGGGCTTAACCATCTGTTAACATCACTTAGCTCTATGCAAAACCACTCAAACCCGCTTACAACTGAATAAAGGTGCCTTACTCACTCTGTCTCCATCAGCCCTTGTTTTGCCCAGCAACAAAATAATCAGCCCTGCCAAGTCTCAAACATGGGATGCTGTGCACTACAATCACAGCAACATACCACTACACCACCTGAGCTGTGGGAATTTGTAATGCTTTTACAAACATATCATGCATTCTGGTCATTTAACATTAGTGAAAAAATTAATCACTTCCAAGACTTGGATGCAGGACCCTGTGTACTATAATCACTGCAACTTACCTCTACACCATTTGAGCTGTAGGAATTTGTAATGTTTTTACAAATATATCATGCACTACAGTCATTTTATATAAAGAAAATATATATATCTGTAGTACTCTTTATATATAGATATATATATATATATATATATATATATATATATATATATATATACAAATATGTTTATATATCTACACACACACACACACACACACATATATATATATATATATATATATATATATATATATATATATATATACATAAATATATATATATATATATATATATATATATAGATATATAGATATATAGATATATAGATACATATATAGATAACCAACCTCTTACTGCAAGACATCTGCAAAAAGCCTGACAATGTGGTGGGATAAAGGGTAAACAATAGGGACATCTTTGAAATATGGCTGTTGTATGCGTAGAAGTCTGCTAGAGTAGCATGGTTTGATTTAACATATAATTCCTGATAGATTCCAGGTCTGAAACACAAATGAATGTCATTATTTACTGATGTCAATGCTCACATCATCCCAGTGATTTCTCAGAAACCCACAACTGTTATGGGAAACAAACCAAACATATGAGCCACGCATCTGGACAGTGTCTAGACATCCGGACAGTGGAGAAGTATGACTGCAGTCATGTAACAGAAGAGAAAAAACAGTGAAAGCTGCCAACTATTTCACCCAGAACCCTCTGAACCACAGTAAGACCAGCATGACACTACCCCAAATGAGCACTGGGGAGTTACTCATGTATTTCCAAATACTGCATGCACTACAGGGATAGAACTGTAGGGAAAAACAGATATTGGTGTGAAAATGTCAACCCACAACCATTTGCACCACAGTTACAGCAACATACCAGTACCCCAAATTAACTCTACAGTAGAATGACTGAACAAACATATCCTGATTGCCAGTCACACACTACACTGACATATACTGACCCAACTCACAGTCTGCTGGGAATCTTGAGGTGTTACAGGATATTTCCCGGTCTGCCCCTACAAACATCTACACCTGATAGACCACCAGCAGTTGTAGCAGCATGCACAGTCAGATAGAAAAGGAGCTATGACACTCACATCTGCTACTCTCCCTACTCAGCCCAACAAGCATTTACACACAACACTGCTACACAATCTTGGCAGTCTGTTAACAATGGCCAGATATACATAACTCTCAACTGTACAGATTTTCACAGAATGTCCAGGATGTGGGACCATATTTTTGGCCACTGCCGCATACCACTTCCAGGAGTCTGCTAAGTAACTGGGATGATACCAGGAGTGCAGTCAGTAAATAATGATATACCATAACTCTGAACTTCTTACTGCAAGATATCTGGACAAAGCTTGACATACTTGGGGACAGGGGGCCAGAAAGAGGGACATATCTCACATAATGGTGTTACAAGCTGAAACAGTTGCTGGTGTTACAGGGTTTGTTGTAACATAACATCCCTGAAGGATATGATGTCTGAAACACTAATGGATGTCAACATTTACTGACTACAGTCCTCAGATTATCCTACTGATTACACAAAAACAGGCAACCCATTAAAGACTGAAGTTATAACATAATAGCATATATTTGATTGTCAGAAGTCATATCCTGCAGAGTAGACCTGTGAATGCTACACCGTCTTTGCTGACAACTATGTGTGTTTTAGCTAGATTTATAAAGTGACACTATTTTCTGGCCTTTGCCCACCAGTGACATGTGCCCTTGTGCAGATGTCCTGTTCTTACAGGAGCTAGATGTCTTAGCATGAAACCCATGTGGATGCAGGCATACCTTGTCCTGTAGGATGCCAGTATTTGTCCAGTCACTGACACCTGCTTTGTAGCTGTGGAGAGCACACTAACCTTGCCAGGTTACTCATCCCATCTTCTCATCATATGTTTAGACCCCAAATGGAGGGCTGCAAAGCCACAGGAGGTGGAGTGTTGAACATAACATACACATACACACCTCCAGGCTTGCCAAACAGCATGACAGATAGGAGACATCCTGAGTGCAGTTAACAGTTGACAAAGCACCTACTCAAATCATAGCTAGCTGCAGGCCTCCAACCATGACTATGGACACCCACTACACCTATTAGGACTTGCTGGAATCTGTCAGGATTCAATCATCTACCCTGATCTATGCCACCTGAACATGAATGCACAGAGATTCCTCGGCTTTGTCAATGGTAATGCAGTGGATCAGCTGGGTAACACTCTTATGACATGTGAAAATAACCTCTGTCTGGTCCTAACCAACATGAGTAGCCACTGTAGCACTCCTACAGTGTCATCCTCCTTGCTAAGATCTGACCACATAGACATCACTGTTCAGGTCACCATCTACCCTGCCCCCCATTGTCTGGGTAAAACAAAATTAACTTTACACAAATGACTATAAATCTTCTCAGAGCAGCTAGAAGTAGCTTTACAGACAATGCCCCATCAGTTGTTACTAGCAGTAGTCCCCAGGCCCACACCACAGTACTATGTGGGCACTTACATAGCTATATGGGCTCAGCAGTACCTGACAGGACAATATCATCTCCCGCAAGGTAAGGTAAACATCCGTGGTGGACAGCAGCAATGCACAATTACCATAACAGGTGAAATAATTGCTGCACAGGGCCAAGAAGGAACAAGTGCCTTATTGGAAGCAATGTCACCTTGGTCTGCACAAGCAAATAAGGTCACAGATGAATTACGCTAAGGCTATCTTTGAGTGCAAATTGGACACATCCACCAAGGCCAATCACTAGGCCTTCCACACATGTGTCTGCAATCCCAGAGGCAACACACAAATCTGTTCTATAGTGGTGGTCAGTAACAACACATACGGCATAGATATAGGCAACCGGCTGTAGGCAGGTGAAGTGCAAACATCACCCCCCTCTCCCCACACTGGTATACATATGCATGCACATTATCTGCCCCCCTCCCCTCATCATCAGGAAGCAGGTCCATAATGCCCTCTCAAAGGCAAAACACAGAAGTCTCCATGGGCCTGATACCACCCCTGGCTACATCCTTCATGAACACAGACATGGACTCTCAGATCCATTCTGCACTGTAGTCAACCACAGCCTGAGCATCGGTGTCATCCCATCTGCAGAGAGGACAGCAACTGTCATCCATATACACAAAGGATGAGCAGTACACCGACCCAACCCAGCCAATCATATGCACATCAACCTAACTAGCCTGCTCTGCAAGGGCATGGAAGGGAAAATCAAGGACATTATGAACAGGGACATCAGCAACATCGAAATGCCTGAGCCCACACAGCATGTTATTGTCAAAGGGAGATCAGGCCTGTTAAACCTGGTCGAGCACTCTGAAGTGGTCAACAAATACAAGGACGAGGAGAAGATGGTGAACAGTGCCTACCTTCACTTAGCCCAATTCTCTCACAATAATCCCCAGGCAGCCAGCATACATATGCCTACACAGCAAGGTAATAACCTATAAGTTACCAGATGGGTAGCTAACTGGCACAATGATAGTACCCACTCGGTCAAAGTAGTGGAGCCACATTCACTGCAACATATTCAGTTATCAGCTCCTGTTGCCCCTGCCATTTCTGTCACATCAACTCGACCGTCATGCAGTTGATGAGGGTTTCCCTGGTGCTGTGTATGACAGGTTTGGGGTATGTATTCCTGACACAAGTCAGCCTGTGTTAGTCTAACCTGACAATCACCAGCATGTGTGTCTGCTATCTAATATGCATGTCTGGGCACTTGTGCTGGCTGTGCACACAGAGTTATAGTCCTGTACATGGGGCAGCTGATGAAGGACTGAGCACAGCCCCTACCTGCACACTAGTAGAGTCTTCCAAAGTGGTGTACTCCAAGGATCAGTCTGAGGGCCTCTACTGTTTGAGATATATGGAGCTGAGGTACAGGACAAAAGCAGTGGTCTGTGGCTGACCAGGTATACAGATGCTTGCAAGCTAGCCACTGTATCACATTCCCCTACTGATGTGAGCATCCCCCAAGAGGCCCTCACCCAAGTAATGACTGGTGCAAGAAGCATTTCCACAAACTGTGTGCCAGGAGAGGCATCATTCTCCCTGCTGTGTCAGATGTCATCCACACTAATTATGACAGTAATAATATACTAAGCATGCAATCAGGTGTGAGGCGACTTGTGCACCAAGGTTGGTAGCAACCTGACAGTTTTCCACCATGTGGGCACCATTGTACAGAAGGCTATCTACATGGCCCACCTCACAAATATGAGTATGTTATCCAGGAACCCACAACATCCCTGTACTCCACCCTTATCAGATGCATTACCAAGTACAGTGGCTCCTTTGGCATGTATCTTGCCAAGCAAATGCAGCAGTTGCAGAGAACACAGAGGTTCCTGACCAGGCAATTCCAGGGTCTGCAACACCTATCCATTAGTGGTAGGCTGAAAGCCCTGCCCCTGTACTCAGTCTCATACAGACTGATCATAGGTGACCTGTGTCTGGCATACAAGGCCATGTCCAAACCAGCCTTAATGGCATTTCTGCATGTCTGTAAGACAAATTGCACTCAGGCATCATGCATGCAAGGCCCTCACCTGGTCAGTGACATGTGTAGTACTTGTTGGCGGGATAGCGTAGTGTCCCACAAAATACACTGTCTATAAAATACACTCCCTCCCCATGTCTAGCAGTGTACGTGTATAGGCATATTGAAGAAGAAACTGAACAACTGCATGGGAAATGGATGAGACACCCCTGGAATCCCACATGTGTCCCAGCTGGACAAGGGAAACAGGTGCTGGCTTGGAGAGGGCATGGTGAAAGTTTGGGACAGGCTTATGGGGACATCAGGGCCAATATCCTGGTATCATCTTATGAGGCTATGCACCTAGTATTTTACATGTATTCTGTATGTATTGCAGACTGTTCTGCAATGTTGTCTGAAATTAATCCCTGTGACTCTGAACTGTGTATGTACTGCAGTGATAGTGTATAGACTTGTCCCCTCATCAGTTATCATCACATATTGTTACACCTTGTCATTGTGTGTGTTCTGTATAGCAGTAAGTCAGCTCTTACAGTATGTGCATATGCACTTGGTGACACTGTATAGCTCACTCCAATAGCCTTGGTCTTGGCCACAATTATCATTATGCTGCTAGGCCCATCACACAGTAGGATTTGTCACTCTTTGCTGTGGGCCTGACAGTAGCAGTGAAAGATATGGATTTCGGCAGGCAGAACTACCGTAAGGCCTGCCCTGAAGGGCCAATAGGTGTTAGAGCTGTGCCAGACTGTACCAGGGGTATGTGTGTGTGTGTGTGTGTGTGTGTGTGTGTGTGTGTGTGTGTCAGTGCGTGTGTGTGTGTGTGTGTATATCAGAAAACATAATACTGCAGGGTATTAATCTACATATGTTTTGTTCCCCTCACAGGTGAACATGGGTTGGTGTCCCTCCCCCTCACAACCTGATGTTAGTGTCTTAGCGGACTCCCATGATGATGGTAGTCATAGAGAGGCACAGGTGGGGTTGTCGTCAGTGCCCGGATCTGTGCCATTGTTTGGTATCCCACTTTCACCCACCATGTACGACCACACAGTCAGTATGCCCACACATGCCCAGTCCCCAGCAGCCACAGATAATGGACAGGTTAAAGGTGGTGGCATGGAACATACTAGTGTGTTGCGTATGGTGAATATGAGTGTAGACACCAGCAAGAGGCAGAGAGCAAGTGAGGTCACACACAGGTAGATGGACAAGGCTGCTCAACAGAGGACTGCTGCCCATCAAGCCTCGGTCGCAAGTGCCACGGCAGGCATCACCAGACATATGTTACTGTCTGTCATGGAGGCCCAGGCATGTACTGAGTGCAACACCAGGCAGATGCTCAGGGTCATGAATGCAATACTCCCTGCCATGCATGATGACCTCCACGGCAGTTATGATGCCATACGTCATCTTGCCAATGCTGTGTATAGACAGTGGGGTGAGACATTGTCACTGCTTGATCGTGCAATGTCTGTGTTTGAGCATGTGGTAGGAGTTAGACAGTGGTCAGGTGGAAGTGGGTCAGCAACATGATCAGCTGTGAGCCCACATGACCGTGCACATTCACAGTCCCGTAATGGCAGTACCAACAGCACTAATGAAGAGAGGGTGCTGTCCACACCACACCAAAGCAGGCCATAAGCATGTTGTCTTGGCCAGTCTCATCAGGGACGTGGGTCCAGCAGACAGCAGTCCCCATCAGGGGGTAGTACTGCATCTGTCCTTGAGCCTGGCAGTGCCAATGATACTCCTGGCAGAACCAGTTACTGCATTCCTGCCGGGAGATGGTGAAGCATACATCCTGCCATGTATGGTCCACAGCTGTCCAACATATCCCTGTGTCAGGCATCCACATTGCTTGCAAGTGTGCAAACAAACACTCACGCATCCCTATCCCAGGCCAGTCACCACCAGACATGCACAGCTCCTCTGCATGGCCCAGTTGAACATCACCCCTCCAGATACACACACATATACACACACATATACGCACACACACACACACACACACACACACACACACACACACACACACACACACACACACACACACAATGTCAGCCATCTGGCCTAGCCTAGGCCTCTGGCAATCCAACACCACACCTTGTGCATGTGATGATACTTGTGCCACAAACCTGTTATCCATACCATCGATGCATGGACATGCTCAAACTATGGTACAGCGTAGCAATGTCATTCTGTGTAAGGTGCTGTCTGATGGCAGTAGTTATGGGTACACATCGAGGTGTACATACCTTTTTAGCCATGATGCACTATTGCTTTTAGTACTGCTTACTGACTGTAGTGTGCGTAATGTATTCTGGTTGTGTTGCAGGTGTCTGTGTGTCTGCAGGCTGTGGGTCTGCTGACAGTAGCAATGATGAGTAAGGCAGAGTGGAAACATAGTGACCTTTTCATAGCCAAGGTACAGCTGTACATGTACATGTTTACCCAGTGTGTTTACATGCAACAGTGTGTGAGGGGCAATTGTGGCAGACAGTGTGACCTTGCATACATAACTTGACACAGCTACCTAGCCTGCATACATGTCACCTGGATATTCTGTAGGACCGCAGGCTGACACATACAGAGCAGGTTACTTGAGTACTTGCACTAAGTCCCTCACCAGCTTAGCCGTTACATTCACTGCAACATATTCAGTTATCAGCTCCTGTTGCCCCTGCCATTTCTGTCACATCAACTCGACCGTCATGCAGTTGATGAGGGTTTCCCTGGTGCTGTGTATGACAGGTTTGGGGTATGTATTCCTGACACAAGTCAGCCTGTGTTAGTCTAACCTGACAATCACCAGCATGTGTGTCTGCTATCTAATATGCATGTCTGGGCTCTTGTGCTGGCTGTGCACACAGAGTTATAGTCCTGTACATGGGGCAGCTGATGAAGGACTGAGCACAGCCCCTACCTGCACACTCTTATGAACAATTGCACTAGATACATAACACTGATAGCACAGCGGTACTGTAGTATGGCAGTTTCTGCCACTACTATTGAAGTGGGTGACAATTGCATGGACTGTTAGGATTGGCAATGGTGGGTTCAGAGGTCCTTAACATGTTAGAGCCATGACACACACACACACACGCACACACACCACTGCATGGGGACATGCATTGAGACACACATGCACATGGAGGTAACACTTAGAGTAGATGACCTACCCATCTATTAATGTACATTACACAGTGATACGACCACTGCACCACAGTAGCTTGGTGTTAGAATCTGTGTAACTGTGCTTGTACGGTAGATGACATCTGTATGGGCTGACACTAGGTTGGCGATGGGGGAATTCACAGGGTGGAATAGGCACACAAAATGGTATAGCCATCACATACACACACTGAAGCCCGGCACAGGGGCTGTGCATACAGAAACACATACACAGTTGCCAATAGACATATTAGTAACCCTATGCATCCACTTGTATGTACTATAGTCCTGCGTACACATGCCATAATCCACATACATTATATGTCTGGGACATAACATGCAACCTCTTACAACAGGTAATCTTGCAAATGCTTTCATGGATGGTGGGATAACCCACCAGACATAGCGATTGTTCTCGTCTACTACTCCTACATAGCTGCACAAGTGATAGTGTGACAGATTTTGTATCAGCATGATGTGTCAGTCACGTATGATGTCTTATGCTGGCATGTGTGTCAGTATGGTAACTGTGACATATTTAACAATGATATCACAGGAATGCTCATTATCAGGGGGCACAGATCACATATAGGTTGCAGACATGTGGATATCCCTTGTACAGCTGTACAGATGACTGGTATGGGCTGCATAGTGTTACATGGTGCATGTGAGGCAGATGCCATTAACAGGGTCTTTAAAGTAATGTCATGGGTAGGAGGTCAACAGGCCCTAAAATGATATAACCTACACACACAACAGCCACAGGGGATAAGCTTCACACACTACTATAGTTGTCAGTATTGAGATTAGAACCCCTACCTATCTAACTATTTCCACTGTAGTATTACACAGTTATTGCACACTACATAGAGCTTAGAGGACAGACAAGTGTATGCAGGCACATCTAGGGTGAATGACATCAGCAGGCCTTGTGAAGTAGGGCAATGGGATGTGTATTGGGTGGTACACACCTCAAAATGGCATAACCCACACCTGCAGAGGATATGATTCTCACCCAAACACACACACACACTGCTGTGAGACGCACACACACACACACACACACACACACACACACACACACACACACACACTGCTGTGAGACGCACACACACACACACACACACAGCATCACAGTTGCCAGTATTGAGATTAGAACCCCTACCTATCTACTTATGTATACTACAGTGTTATGCAGTTATCACATGTGCCACGGAACGTGTAGGATTTAACAGTGTCATAAGGTATAACTAAGGTGATTACATCATGAGCCCTTGTAAAGTATGGCAATGGGAAATGTACTGGGTGGGAAGGGCATCAAAATGTACATAGCTGTCTGTATGAAAAGATATATATATATATATATATATATATATATATATATATATATAGATACACATATACATATATATATATATATATATATATATATATATATATATATATATATATACACAATACAGTCATATAGTCCAGTGTGAGTTCCAACATGACCTGTGATTCTCTAAGTGTAGGAGCATGCCCAGTGTGACCTTCTATAGTGAGAGAGGGACTCCATTCCAGAGATAGGTGTACTCCAGTCCGGGGTTTTGTGTGATACAGCCATACCTCTTAGAAGTAAACAGGACTTTCCTAGGGGTACTGGGTTTGTTTAGCAGACATTTTCTGACATATCTGTAGTCTGACACTGCAGTATATTGTGTCATTACCTAGTGACAGAGATCCTCAGATCATCAAAGTGCTTTACCACAGGAATACAAGATGTATGATGCACAGACCAATATTATGAACCCAGCTATATACATTCTTGCACAACAAGGACAGTTAGGAGGTGTAGCTACAGCCTGTTGACTGATGCCGCTGTGTAAACAGTCCAGCAACTTGGTGACATACTGGCTGGGGATCTCCTGCTTCTGTGGTATCTTTCTTACCCGAGAACTCATGTCCTGGTATGGACATACCTCTCAACTGTACATTTTTTGGCCGATTGTCCAGGTGTTTGCCTAGAAGTTTCATCCAGTCTACATAAACCTGTGTTTTTATGGCAAGTTAGTTGCATTTAATTGAAAAGTGATGCTACAACATAATGACAGACATTGCTGTTTCAAACTACATAACTTTCATATAATTCCCACAAATGCAAAACCCCTCATCCTACCAACTTTCTCAGTTTGTGAGAGCAATATTTACATCACATGCCTATCATTGTGCCTTTGTCCCACTTTTATTTATGACTTTGTCGAAATGTCTTGCTGCAGAGATTGGGAGGTATGGGTGTGGGTACAGAGTGCATTCTACTGTGCAGACATGTCCATTATATGTTTAGTATATTCCACATAGCACTGTGACTTCCAGGTATGTCAGTGGCAGAGCAGTACAGTGCAATGTGGTGAACCACTGACAGACAGTTGTGTATAGGTTGGTGGTTTGCTATGGCGTTAGTAGGGTATTGGCCCTGAAGCCCTTATAGGCCATGCAGATGAGAGTGTAGCCCATGTTAAGACATGTCAGCACACAGAGCCCCTGTCCAGCAAAGACACTGGTCGGATTACAGGACTGTCTTCTGTGTTTACCATGTACTTATACAGGGATCACATCACTAGAGGTTTTGAGGCACTTTGCTTGCTGTTGACAGGGAGTGCATTCCACAGATGGGGGAGTGTGTTGTACACATACACATATCTGTCACACCAACAAGCTGTACTGATAACTCAGCCCAGGTTGATGCTGCGCCTACAGGTTGATGGAGTGGGCCTTGAGTTCCAGATGTGCTACAGTCCCATCAAGACAGGGTCGAGATTGCTTTGTATCCCAGACAGGGGTCACCTCAGCAGAGTCTGTATGGAATGGAGTAGAGGAACAGTGTTGTTAGCTTATCTGTGTAGGGTAGGTGTTTTTGGATTGGGGTAAGGCCTCAGTGTTTGCAAGACCCTTGTGTGTGGAGTCTCCATGGTCTGTGGTGTGTAGGTTTGTGGGGTTCTCATGTGATTTTGCCTCTGAGGTGTCCATTGTTTGGGTTTTGTTTTGCTGTGGACCTCCACTTACATGGGTGTGTGTTGTGTATTTGCAGGTGATGTTTACTGACCCCTTATACTGCATGGCACCTGTGTTACTGCACAATCTGTTCTGGTGTGCACATTCTCGATTTGTTTGTCCAGTGGTTCCCCTTCCCCTTATGTCTGTGTCTTTGTCCATCTGTAGTCCAGTCACAAGCTTTGGCCACAGTGGCTGCTATGTATTTGTAATTCTGATGTGGGCAGGATACATGCCGTTACATCGCACGCAGGGTTGTGGACTTCACACCTCTGAGCTTATCTATTTCGCAGGTTGTCCATCATTGCACCACTCCATTTGCTGTGGTCCTTAGATGGTTTGTGTTGCTATATGTTATTATGAGGCTACATGTGGGCCTAGCTGTCATACCATCACAGACATGACATCTGCACAGGCCAAAATGTGACAGTCAGGCAAAGGCCCACACATGGGGATAGGGTGTTAATCATGTTCTGCCAAACATAGACATTTGGGAGACTGGTTTGGTAATTGCTTGTTTGCTCTTATGGGTTTGATCTCTGCTTCCCCACTGTCTGCCATTGCTGTTTTGACATGACCCTTTCTTGTTTGGCAAATAGTTGACAGGCAAATGCAATGTTGGGACAAGCAGAATAGATATACAAGGCATAATTGTGCTCCTTCTGTGACAACCTTTGTCATTCCAGGGGTATGGCTTTCGGCCAGTGACATGTTGTCAGTGCTGACACAGAAAGGTGGCAGCCTTTTATACACTGGCAGTACACTGACCTTCAGGTACCTCAGTTTCTGAGAGCCAGACATCTGGACAATGCCATAGGTGATTGGGGGATGGAGGCCTAAATTTAGGGACCATTTTTAAGTATTGGCCTTACAAACCTAGAAAGGTGATTCAATAACAGGTTTTGCATTAGCATGCATGTTTCTATGGGTATGCAGTGTGACACTACAATCTGTCATTATTTTCTAACCTTTGTCTTGCGTGATTTGCCAGTGAATTGCCAGGCAACCACTATTTCATGTTATACAGACCACAATTATGATGCAAACCTCTGGACATTTTGCAATAGGTCTGTACAGTTGAGAGGTATGGTAGGCACTGCATAGGTTACTCCAAGCTGTATACAATCCGTATGTGTGGCCCCCTGTGCATCACCTGTACAGCTTTCCTGCATTAACAAGTATTGACATCTGGACAGTGTGTACAACTCCTACCGTAGGTATAGATGACATGCATAATAGCTGGCATTGCAGTTCTCTGAACATGGCCCTGTCAAAGACAGCACTGCACCTAGGACAGTACAGCATAACAGCTGGGAGTAAGTGCTGGCCAAATCCTGACAGTATTAACCACACATATACATAGCTCATTGGCCCCTGTATATTGTGAACCTGCAACAAGTTATCATATGTATTGGGACAGCCTTGGCAATGTGTGCTCTGCTACTATTTCCCTGCAAACATACATGTTACTGCATTTATTTGGGAATATGGGAGGGTGGGGCACACGTGTCAACTGTACGCATTTTGCACAGACTGTGCTATTTGCTTTACATTTTGGTTCCATTTAGCATACTGTTGTGCCTTGTCTTGGGGACTAGAGGCATATCACTGAAGGCATACATTTGAGTTTCAGACTCCTTACCCTTCACAGCCTTACTGCAATTGCAAAACCTGCTGTGCTATCACTGTGTAAGTTTGTAGGGGGGTATTTTATCATTGTCACCATTTGTGGGCCTTTGCCAGATATTTCTTCATGGTTTTCTGCAGCTGACTTGCTGGGTGAGGCTGAGGGGTGAGTATGGGACCCCCACACTAACATCCATGCCTGTGACCTATTACCCCCCAGTTAGTTGGCCCCCCACATATACTGCAGTAGGATTTGTCACCTTGGGTGCTACTGCATAGTGTGGGGAGGCCAGTATTGGGTAATCATTTCCTGGTGTCCCATATAGCTGTCAGTTGTCTGCTGCTGTCCCAGTAGGCCACCCCATTCCCTTGAATGCATGCAGCAATACCATAGATATGCTACCAGAACATACTAATAAATTAATTTATTGTTAAGAAGACTGACTTACCTTGTGCCTGTGGCAGTTGTGTGGACAGTGCTTGAGGGCTGCCTATGTTGGATGCATGCAGTACCCTGCCTATACATGGTAAGTTACAGGTAGTGTGATGTGTGTCATCCATTTTACAGTGTGTGCAGGTTGTAGAGAGGTGTCAGTCCCTGGGTGCCTACAGTGTCAGTCTGTGGTCTGTGCTTTACCTCTTTGCCAAGGCCAGGGCATACTTGGCATGCCTCCATCTGCCTACAGGAGCTGGCACAGGAGGTTCCTCCTCTGAGTCCCTCTGTGCCTGTGTGGACCTTGGCAATGGTGGGGGGCTGTGTGGTTCTTCCCCGTGCTGTTCCTACTGCAGCTATTTCCACAGGATCATATTGTGTAGCATGGCACATGCTATGAACATGTGTGCACATGTGGCTGGAGAGTACTGCAAGGCTCCACCAGATATGTCAAGGCAGCGGAACCGTGACTTGAGCATCCCAAACACACAATCTATAATGATCCTGGTTTTTGCATGTGCCTCATTATGGCGTTCTTGAGTGGGTGTGTGTTCATTTCTGATGGGTGTCATCATCCATGGCATCAGTGCATATCCAGAATCCCCCACCAGATGGCCATATGGGATGTCCCCCTTGGCAAATCCCTGATACAGCTGTGAGGAATGCCAGATGTGGGAGTTGTGATAGCTTCCAGGGCTGCCAGCGCACACATTCATGATCATGCCCTGGGCATTGCACACAACCTAGAAGATGATGAAGTGGAAGCCCTTGCGGTTTATGTAGACCCTACCCTGCTCCCTGGGTGGTGCTTTGATGTAGATGTGCATGCAGTCTATGACACCCAGTACCTCCAGGTAGTCTGCTACATGGTGGGAGAGGCACATATTGCTGGTCCAGTCCTTACGGGTGCTGGGGAAGTAAATGTGCTCACTGGCATGTAGTAGCATGGCATCCAAAAACTGCTGGAGTACGCTGGATGCAGATGCCTGTGAGACCACCATGATGTCCCCAGTAGGACTTTGAAAAGTATCTGTAGCTAGTATTCGTAAGGCTACATATACCTTGGTATCCACTGGGATGGGTTCCCCTCTGTTGGCTGTGGGTCTGAGTTGAGGCCAGCACAGCTAGATGAGTTGCTGAAGTATGTCCCTGTCCACCCTGTAGCGCTCTACTATCTCCAGATCATGTAGCCTCTGGTAGGTTACTCTGGGTCTGAACTCTCTTCTCCTCCTCCTCAGTCTGGGGTAGCTTCCAGCATTATCCACCTCACCACCCACAGCCTCAAGCACATACGGATGTATCAAAGTGAGAGCAGCCCCTAACATTTTATCGGTTAAAATTCCCCTGAGTGTGTACATCTGTAGTGCAGAGTTTGTGGGAAAAAAACAGACTGAAAGGTGTTTGCACAGTTTATACTGTTGTGCTGCAGATGCTGCCTGTGTGATTGGCTGACTATGATACATTTCATTTACTAGCTGTATTTGTACTTGATTGCTTTTATTTTGTTATTTTCTTTTTTTTTTTGTTTTTTCCCCTTCCTATTTCTGTCCCTTGCAAGCTCTGTGGCATGCTGCGCAAATCCGCTGCCCAAATGTAAAGAGTTCTGCTATTACGCATTTTTTTTGTTATGTTTAAGACCCGGTGCATGCCACGCAAACCCATTTAGCTAAAGTAAACACTTTTGAGCAGTAGTGACCCTCCCCTGAACATGAACATGCTCCTCATTTCATGGAAGAAGTAAATACAGCCGCAGACACACACCCTTGCTTAGCTGTGCTTAGCTAAGCTCAAATGGTAGCTGTGGAGCTCCAATGTGTTTACACCAAGCATGACACACCCTCTTTTCATGTCTTCTGCTTACACTGTAGAATTATAGCTCCTACATGGTTAGGTGCATTTGGACACGGTCCTCCACTTTGTGAATCAGTAAATTCTGCTCATTTGCATACCCCACTGCCTTAGTCCCTTGTTACACCACTACACCGCAGCCTTTCTCCTTAGCAACTGCTGCCCCCTGTTATTGTTTTGGTTTTGCATGCTACCCACTATAATGTATCCGCGGAAGTGGTGCTGCAGTAGCGTTTTTGCCTCACAGCAAGACGTTGTCCCGTTCGATTCTCAGTTAGAGCGTCTTCTGTGTGGAGGCATGCGTGAATGGGCGTGCCTTCGTTGAAGGTTGTGCATCAAGTCTGGTAACTTGGCACGTAAAAATCCACTACCAAACATTAGCAGACCGGAGTTCCGCTGTGGCGACCCCTAACCAGGATAAGCCGAAAGACACAACAACAAGAACAACAACATGCTACCCACTATAATGGTAACATGCAGATTTCACTTATAATTGTCTTTTCACATTTTTTTTTAATTTTCTGCATGAGCTCATTTGTGTGTCGCTGCACTATGCTTAAACAGCCCAAATTGGCCAAAAAAATTATTTTTATAATTTTGAAACTATATTCCATGCCAATGGCCATATTTTTGGCCATTGGCATGCCTAATGATTATAATGCATTCTTTACTTTGAGCTGTCATGTCCCCATTTTGATTTTTGCAGAAATGTATTCAGTTAGTAGCTAAATACATTTCAGCAGGGGAAACTATTCTGACACAGATGGCTGTCTGCTTACTGAATTGCTAATTTACCTCATTTGCATGGTTTTAACCAGCAAATGAGGCAATTAGTAGTATTCAGTGGTGTCCATGCCAGAATAGTGCAGCCAGGCTCGTGCACACCCCCAGCCTGGTTTACTGAATTGTACAGGCTCCAAACTCCGTGTTCGGGCCATGCCACTATTCGGACATGGGATTTTAGCTTACTGAATCCCAGAGTATAACTTGTGTCTTTGTTGTAGTACATGTGCAAGGAGTCCCAAGCTTCATTCATTCCGAATTCATTCATTCATAGAAACCATTTAAATTTAATTTTATTTCATGGGGGAGTGTTGGCCTATTACAACCCTCAGTTGGTGCAGATCATTGAAGTTAATCCTTTTTTGGTGAATCGGGCCATTACAGAACACATACACATGTACTCACTTACACACCAACAGACAGTGCTGCTAAGAACTATGCTATAGCAGAGAAATTCTTAAAATGTTTTAAAATCTTAAGTGAAAGAGAACTAAAGACAAGAACTAGACAAAATAGGCTTTCAAAAACAAGC
Source organism: Protopterus annectens (assembly GCF_019279795.1). Lineage (NCBI taxonomy): Eukaryota > Metazoa > Chordata > Ceratodontiformes > Protopteridae > Protopterus > Protopterus annectens. The sequence continues at coordinate 218,589,826 of NC_056726.1, forward strand.
TATCATCACTAAAAAGGATGAACAACTATAAACACTTTAATTGGGTATACATTTACTGAATATTCATTTTTAATAAAGGGGTTAGTCTTCATCTTTCACTCTTTGTGATTTCTACTCATGTGCATAGTTAATACTAGATGTGCCCCCCAAAATTACATCTAGTTGGCATCCATTTATAGGGAAATATAATGTTGCCCAACATTAATATTTATCAATGAGCAAAATTATGTAATTAGAACTAAATAGTGGGTAATATGCAAGAATTGGCATTAAGACAAATCAATTCCATATTTTTCAGAGTTGTGCTGGCCAAACCTGAATGCCAGCAAAACCATTTTATGTGGTACCAAAAAAAAAACACTAAATGCACACCAACATCTAAACTTAAACAGATGCGTGTGTGTGTGTCTGTTTGTATGTATGTATTTGTCTGTTTGCATATGATACTACACATACAAATACCTTCTCCAGTTGTAATACCCACAGACTTTAATGCCCACCCCCTCCACACACACATACATTGATATACACAGTAGAAACTGGTTTTATTAAAGGCTTTTTTGGTGTAGTAAAGGCATACCCAGGATTCAGAAAGAACCCCTACGTGCACAGTAAGGGCTGTGGTAAAATGACTCTGATGCAGTATTAGTGCATTCACAGACAACAATAGCTGTAATGGGCAAAGACCTCATAATCAGCTAATTTGCATGCCTCTATATAGCTGATAACTACCCCAAGTGTAGATTACACTTTTTGTGGTAATAACAACTTATGACCGAAGCATCATGTTATAATAGCCCCCCCATTTGCAGTTCTACACACACTTTGCAAAACACAGAAAAACACAAATGCACACACACTCCACGCAAGCACACACAGACACACACACACACACACACACACACACACACACACACACACACACACACACACACACACACACACAGACACACATTACATACCCCATACCTATCCCTGAGTTGTTACAATGACCTGATTATTTGCTTTTTTTTCTTCCTATGTAAATCACAGATGGTTACAGTCAGTCATTAATGCCAAACATTAGAGCTTTTCACATCATATCCTTCAGTATATGCAAGCTAGTGCAAAAGATGTTATTCTGGTGACTTTTTAAGATAAACTATATCCTGAATTGTGTGTCATTGTCTCAACTTTCTTTTTGGATTTGTCTAGCTGTCTTACACTATGGAGTTGAGAGAGATATTTTATCTTCCTCTCCCTATCTGTTGCAGGCATTAAGTAATGCCCAGATTCCTCGTTATATGTGAAAAAAACATTGCTGAAATAACTTAGCATTTAGTAGAGTGGGTTAATGCTGGTGTTTCCTGTGTTAAGGATGTGGGGTTTGAAATCTTCCCCTCTTTGTAACTTTTTTATTTTTTGTTCTTCACACATCTTAGCAATCATTTACAATATATCCCTGGTGTAGGGTGGTTGCATAAAGGACTAATGTCTTATGTTTGAGGTGGGAGGATACAGGATTGGAAACCTTTTTAGTGCCTTTAAGGCATGCTATTTATGGGTACCATGGTATCTAGTGGATCCCCACTCCACTTTATTTTTTTTAATTAAGTACCTTTAAGTCACAGTATGTAGAGTGCACCTGGTGGCTAGGGTCTTCCCCTGATCCATATCTTCAGAACTACCCTTGTGTCTAGTGTTTCCCTCTTCCCAGTCTCTATGATGTTTAAGAGCTATTAAGGCATGAAATCAGTACAGATGTTCTTAGTGTTTCACTGTTGCAGTCAGTACATTTGGGTTATCTGCTTGCAGTAGCCCTTAGTTGGCCTGATTAACAAAGTCTTGGGTCCTGCGTCAGTTGCTGTCCCTTCTTCCATGATGTCAGGTCATCAGGGGTATAAAACATGCAGCCGATGCCGTGTGGTGCCTGAAGCAGAAGCAGTTTCCAAGTGCTGGTCGGCCAACTCCTGAAATTTTTGTTTTCGAGTTTCAAAACCAAAGTCTTCAACTAAAGCTAAGTACCCCATTGGGGAAACTTTTTCTTGCTCCTTACTGATGCCAGTAAAAGTTAATAATTGCATTACTTGTGGAAAGCAAATACCTCATAAAGATTTTCATTCGTACTGTATTTCTTGCCTAGGCCCTGATCATGATGTACCTTGCTGTCAGTTTTGTGCTTTATTTAATCAGCGCACTATCTGTCTTCGGTATATTTTTGCTGCTAAATATTTTGGTTCTCGGTTTAATTATCCAGAAATGTCATCAGTTAGCCATCCGACTAATGGGATTTCAAAAAAATGCAAAGATAAAGACAGAGACAGGCCACCGAGGTCCAAAACTGCCGACGACTCTTCTCCTAAGCCAGTCGTCAGTTCGCCAGTACTCAGTGAGGCGCTTTAGCAGCCCCTGATACCCGCTACTTCTGATTCGCAGGCCTCTACTGAGACCCATTCGAAGTCCGGTTTGCCACGAGATGCTTTAACTATGGAACCCGCGGATGTCTCTACCTTGGATGGGTCCGGAGCCACTGTGCAGGCACCAGCTTCTGAGGGTGTATTCAGGCCTATGGACTTGCATATTAAACTGATGCCTCCTTCTTCATTTAGGCCTAAATCTTGAACCATGCCTAAAAAAACGATGCCCATGCCGCATGCTTAGGCCTCTATGCCTAAAAAACAAATGATAAGAATGGCTGAAGATCTTATAACTCTAATCAGGGGAAGCCAACCTAGGACTGAAGTTGTTTATGAATCTTCTGATCAGGATTCTGATTTTTCTGATTCTTCTGATGATCTGGATTTGCCCTTATCTACTTATGAGGATTCTGATGCAGAGGACTGTATTTCATCTGCTTCCCCTCTAGAGGATTTTTCCTTTGGTGAAACCTTACATACTCTAAGGGAGTATTTCCACTGGGAAAGCCAGGATTTTTCTGATTCAAAAAAGAGGCTTAGGGATTTCTTACTCCTGCCTCAGCATAGGCCTTTAGCTATTCCTCCTGTACTAGACATTGTTGATGATGCTTTTTCGGAATCTAGTTTGGCCCCTGATTCTTTGCCTCCTGCCCCCAGAAAATCTGACAGATATTACAGGGTTCCTGATTCATACAAGTTCCTTTTTAAAAATCCTATTGTGGATCCAGAGACTATTTCACAGAGACCGAAGGGCATTAAGGCTTCTACTGCTAAAAATCCTACTCCTTCTGATAGAGACTCCAGTGCGCTGGATAGATGGGGTAAGAAAGCTTACACTTCTGCAATCTTGGCCATTAGGGCTTTAAACTGCCAGTTTCATATATTAAAGTATCAGCACCATGTTATTGGATTGCTTAAACAGAAAATGATGTTGATTCCTGACTGTGTGGAAAATAAAGAATTACAGGATTTGATGCATTCTGCTGAACAGGTTGGAAAACGTACTTTGCAATGTGGATTTGATTCCTTAGAGGCGTCTTGCAGGGCTGCTGTTACTGGGTCTGTGCTCTGAAGGCATGCTTGGCTTAAGGAGCAATCTTTGCCTGATCATGTTAAAGCTAAATTGTTGGATGCTGCCTTACATCAGGACCACCTGTTTGGCAACAAGGCTGAGGAAGTTCTTAAAAGATGGAAGATAAAGCTAAATCTATGCAAACTGTTAAATATTTCTTACAAGTTCAGCCTCCTAGATTTAGTAGGCATTGGCCCTCTTAAGAATTGGTCCTTTCCAGCCCCTTCCAGGTTTTTTCAAGCCAAACCCAGACACAGCAGAAACCCCAGGTTTCAGTCCCAGGAGACACACAAGACTAAGCAGTGGGGGGTTTCTGCACCCAAATCAGGGAGTAGTAAGATTCCCCCTATGGAAAACTATCTCAGTGACTTGCTTTTAAAACTTCCAAGCACTTCCCAACTGAATGCTCCTTTAGGTGGAAAGATTGGTTTGCAGGCCAAAAACTGGGAACTCATTACCCAGGACAAATGGGTTTTAAATATAGTGTCCCAAGGATACAGATTTCACTTCCACACCTTACCAACACCAAGCGGGTGGCCAGATCTACCCCCAAATCAGTGGGCAGAGGCCCAAAATCAAGTACTCTCTCTCTCTTAAGCATGGGGGCTAGTCAGTTAGTATCACAAGAGGAAAAGGGACAAGGTTTCTATTCAAGACTTTTTCTGGTACCCAGAAAAGGCAGTACATGGCATCCTATCCTGGACCTTTCTACTCTAAATACCATTCTGGTGATTCCAAAATTCAAGATGCTGACTCTTCACCAGCTGCTTCCTATGCTAGGCAAAGATGCATGGTTGGCAACACTAGACTTAAAAGAAGCATACCTGCACATCCCTATCAGGGAGTCTTGCAGAAGATACATACGCTTCAAAGCAGGTGACATCCACTATCAGTTCTCTGCACTGCCCTTTGGCTTATCTACTGTGCCCAGGGTATTCACAAAGTGCCTAGCTCCAGTCATTGCATTCTGCAGGCAACGAAATATTCAAATATGTCCATACCTGGACGATTGTCTAATTCAGGCAGAAAGCCAGAGCATTCTTTTGAATCATCTGGCCTTTGTTCTTTGTTCAAAGGGTACTGACTTATCTGGGGTACACCATAAATGAAAAGAAATCACACCTGGTACCCTGTCAACAAATTATATTCCTGGGTGCAAGTTTGAATACAACTTCCCAGATGGCTTTCCTCACACCAGAGAAACGGACTCATTTGACAACCTACTTCAAACAAGCGGCCACAAAAACCCAGTTATCTGTAAAGCAAATACTGCAGGCCTCGGGGTTCATGGCCTCCTGCATTCTTCCTAATTCCATATGCAAGGCTGCATATGAGGAAACTGCAACGGTATCTCAAAAGCCTATGGTGTCAACATTCACAGGATCTAGAAGCTATGATTCCTATCATACCTTGTCTACACCTAGAGTTCCTATGGTGGGCAGAGGCCTGCCACCAAAACAAGGGACTACCATTCACACTACCCCCTGCCACCCAAACCTTAACAACAGACGCATCAGACTATGCATGGGGTCTCACCTGGCAGGGAAGCGCGTTCAGGACAAATGGAACCCAAGTCAAATGCACCTACACATAAATCAAAAGGAAATGTTAGCTGTACAGAATGCTCTGACAGCCTTCAAGGACCACATTCTTCCAGGACAAATAATGGTAAAGACGGACAACACCACTGTCATGTGGTACATAAACAAGTAGGGGGATACACACTCTTACGCCCTCTGCAGACTAGCCATGAAATTGTGGAACACAGCCTTGAGTTACCAAGTGAATCTACAAGCTCAATTCCTGCCAGGAAAACTAAATACACTGGCAGATGGACTAAGCAGAAACCTCATGGACCCACACGAGAGGAAACTGGAACCAAGGATTTTCATCATGTTGACAAGCAAATGGGGGATCCTAGATATAGACTTGTTTGCCTCCCCCAGAACCATCAGTTGGACAAATTTTGCACAAGGATTCCCCACAAACTAGCTTGAAAAGTGGATGCTCTATCCTTCAGCTGGAAAAACCTATCAGTTTGTGCCTTTCCTCCTCTGCCTCTGCTCTCCAAGGTACTACTAAAGATCAAACAGGACAAGCCAAGGACGACATACACTGGTACCCCCTCCTGTGCAGTGTGTCATGCTTGGCCCCATGGCACCTGCCTCAGACTCCTTCCCTGTTGTCTCAGCAGGGGAACCAGACTCTGCACCCTCAGCTGCAAACCCTGAACCTAGCAGCCTGGCTAATTACCTAATCTCTTCTTTTCCACTCCTCAGTAAATCAGTGATGGATACCATTTTAGAGGCCAGGAGGCCTAGTACTAGAAAATCTTATGCTGCAAAATGGAAAAGATTTTGTACCTGGAACCAATCTCAAAGGATGAGCGCAGCAGTGCCCAATTTACCTCAGATTCTACAATATTTGACTGAGATGCTTCATAAGGGCTTGTCCTTTTCCTCCACCAAAATTCATGCCTCAGCCATTTCAGCTCATTATAGCACAGAGCCTCCCCTCTTCTCTCACCCACTGCTCAAGCAGTTCCTCAGAGGTGCCAAAAATTTAAGGCCACTGAGGAGAGCTCAAATTCCAGCCTGAAACCTTAACTTTGTCTTGGAGAAACTCACTCTTCCTCCTTTCGAGCCAGCTGCTACTGCAGATTTAAAATTCTTTTCCTGGAAAACAGCTTTCCTTTTAGCAATCACTTCTGCAAGAAGGGTATCTGAGTTACAGGCCCTTATGGCAGTGGAGCCTTTCTTCATCTTTCATGTGGACAGGGTGTCCCTCAGAACCAATCCCTCCTTCATGCCCAAGGTGGTATCCAGTGTGGCTCTTAATCAGTCCATTCATTTGCCTGCCTTCTTTCCTAACCCACAAGAACAAAGGGGAATGGATACTGCACTCCTTAGATGTGCACAGACAACTTAGATTCTACTTGGACAGGACTAAACCTCAAAGGAAATCGAAACAACTGCTGGTGGCATTTGCTGCAGGAACAGAGAGGAAAGCTATTTCTAAGCAAACCATTTCAAAATGGATAGGCCACTGCATTCATTTCTGCTATAAGCATCATGGAAAACCTACCGCACAGGGCATCAGACCCCATTCAACCAGGGCTGCATCTACCTATACAGCCTTTCTCAGGGGCGTCCCTACAAGGGACATCCTAGAAGCTGCTACCTGGAGTTCTGTACATACTTTCACCAAGCATTATCATTTTCCAATTTTCTCTAAATCCAGAGCTGGTTTTGCCACTGCCATCTTGCAGGGCCTTATAGCTGGTCCTAATTCTATTTAAATTCCTCCTCCCAACCTTAGCTTTGGGAATCTACCCAAATGTAATGACTGCAACAGTGAAACACAAAGAACATAGTACAGTTGTGTACACTTACCATAAATGTAGATGTTCGAGTGTATTCACTGTTGCAGTCCTGGTTACCCTCCCTCTAGCCCCCTTTCTTCTTTTGGCTATACCTCTACTCTCATTTACTATGCTCAAAAAGCTTTTTGGTGTATTTGCTTTTTTGTTGGAGGTATATCCTTGTATTATAGATTTAATTGCTTCCCATTAAGGGGGCACCTGACATCTGGGGCAAGAAAAACTGATGTAATGGTGTCGGCTGCATTTTTTATACCCCTGATGACCTGACGTCATGGAAGAAGGGACAGCAACTGATGCAGGACCCAAGACTTTGTTAATCAGGCTGACTGAGAGCTACTGCAAGCAGATAACCCAAATGTAATGACTGCAACAGTGAATACACTCGAACATCTACATTTATGGTAAGTGTACACAACTGTACTTCCTCCCTAGTGTCTAGTGTTCTCCAACCCATGTTATATATAAGTGCTCTTACAGTACAGTTTTAAAGAGTTATCCATGGTGTGAGGTTCCACCCAGCCGTAAGTGTCATTCAGGCATGAGATATAATAGCTCACCCTGGTGTTTAGTGGTCTCCGGATCTGTCAGATGATTAAGTTTTTCAGAAACTCAAAATGCATACAGAGAAGACCATTTGATTGAGTTTCTGAAAAGTCAAACATAAAAAAAATCTACTTTATTGTATGTTTATGCAGGGGGGCAAGTCACCCTGCATCCCCAGACTCCCTGCAAATTGTATATACCAACTCCGAGATCACACTACAGTGAAGAAAAGGATACATTTTCCAATCCATAATGTTCTGCGATCTCAATTCAGAAGCATAGAGTTTTCAAAACCTCGATCATATGGTCTCGAACATATGAATTTTGTGTTTCTGAAAACTCAATCAACTGATAGGGGTCCTGGTCTCCACATTAACGTCTTCAGAATCACCTTTGGTGAGTAGTGGTCCCCCATGACCCACTGTTTCAGGCTTTATTCATTATGGTATGGGTGTCTGGAAGTATAATTGCCACCCCAACCCATGCGCACGCATGCACGCACACACACATTTACCTATTCATTCATTACATTCTCACAGAATCGCAGACAAACACATACATGCTCACAGGCCCGTCTCTAACCAACTGCACTACTCATGGACATGCTCACAAATTCACCCACCCCCTGACACACACACAGACATACACACACATGCACACACATATACACACACATATACACACAAACAAACACACACACCTAAAGTATCCCATAACTAACCCCCCCTACTGCAGTCTTCCAGGCAGACACACTCACACAGTCACTCACTCATGCACACACCCCCTAACACTGTCTGACTGCTCAACTCCCAGCACTTACCTTTACCTCAACGATGAATCACCTAGCTACATAAATGCCCTATTACAGCTAGTTCTGGGTGAACATCTCATGGCTAATTAACATATGCCTCACCTCAGATTACCCCATTAGCATGTATATGGCTGCAGAGACAGCCCAATGTGGTGCTGGATGTCTCTGTGCAAAAGCACCATTGTAGGGCAGTCTTTGAAAGTTGAAAACTTACTGTGAGCTTTATACACTGGCTACACCTTGCTGTAACCTTTCTGCATTCCGGCCATACTGTATACGCAACCCTATGTAAAATTAACTGCAGTCATATGATCCATAATGTCATCATGTTCTTATATATAGTACAGTAATAAAACCAAAAATAAAAAAATGGACACATTTTCATAATAATGGCATGAAGTGCTGTATGATGAAAAACTGATTAACAGTCATAAAACATGACCTTATGGCAGCAATATACTCAACTAAACATTTTGTGTGAGAGATCACATTCACATACATATCGATGAGTCACAACCAGAATAATGTTTGCTATTATCAAATTATTACCATATTTTGCACCTAAATTTTTGTATATTGTATGCAAATATATAAGCACGACACTTGGTTTAGTATTGCTCTTTTAAGATAGAGGAGAAGTGCTCCAGCACTAGTTATCTAAAATGTTTCCTTTTTGTTCAAAATTCCAAGCAAATTTGTCTATTCCCATCAGAAGGAACCACTCTGTTAACTCCAGTAAAAACAAACTAAGCCTGTAGGAGTATTTGCTGATGTTGTCCTTTCGATGTGACATGAGACACTGACCATCTTTCTGGCAGCATAAGGTGTACAACACAATAAGCACACCAACATCCCTTCAGGAAAAAAATGCCATCAGAATGAATTTTGTAGTAAATTAACTGTTACTCTCTCTGTATGTATATCCTGTGTCTGTGTTTGTGTGCATGTATTAGCTTGCATACTTGCGTTTTTCACATTTTAATTTTGCATGGTCAGATCTTTGGTTACTGGCTATTCTAGTTTACTTAATTATAGTAGATAAGAATGATTTGTAACATAGTATATTTCTATTACAGTAAAAATAATAGCAAGCATAAGGAATTGTATATAACAGAATATGATGTCTGTATGTTATTTTATTTTATCTGTCAGGGAGGTTTCACTCGGAAATATACACTCAGCTCAAAAACTGGAACTCTTCTCCCAGAATTTCCTAGTGCCCAGCATCTTGTACTTCAAGGCTCCATTTCAAAAGAAAAGGTATAACTTTAGAAGTTTCTTCTTCAGTTTTATGAGCTACTGTGCAAATGGCACCGTCTATAATTTTGTCATTTAGCCCTGTTTTTGTGGAGATAATACTGCCATACGAGAAAAGGACCTACAGAACTAAACATTCTTGAGTGATTTCTGAGATGTACAAGCCAAAGGTAAGGTTAATTGTATGTTAGGCAGAAGTGACTCATTTATTTACTCTTACCTGGCTTTTTGCTTTTCAAGCTAATATATATTACTAGAAGGCAAACACTGAAAATCAATGAGATTGAAGTTGTTTAGCTGTACTACTCTTCATGCTGTTTCATTTATATAAAATGACATTTAATAGTTATAGACTAGGTGTGGCTTGTGCAACCGTCTTTTTTCAGAAGGCACTGTATGCTTTGCCCAACTATTTGTACAGTTTATATGGACATTATAAACATGCAGTGTTGTTAATATATCACCATTTCTGGTTTGAGTCTTTCTGATTTTTTCCACTTGTCACTTGAGACAGAGTAAGGACAGCTTAGAAGTACTATAACAGGTTAACAGCGATTTGTCATGGCATTCAGAGGTGACAGGTAATATAGTAAAGTAATAAAAAGGACCTTATTAACTAAAATTTTCATGTAGGAACAGTGACCTCTGCATCAATCTACTACTGTTTTGTTTGTATTTTTATAAAGTCTATTTCAGTAAAAAGTCCAGGAACTTGGTTTCCCATTGACAAAATCAACAGTTATTTACTGACAGAGCAGACCTAGCTCTAACCTGTAAACATTGAAAAATAAGCTGCACATATACATGTGCAGAATCGTTTCTTCCAGAAAAATGATAGTAAATGATGTTGCCATCTATTTCTTCTAGGAGATCCTTTACATTTCATTTGTTTAGGAGGGACTATTGTGAGTCTGCAAAAGTGTCCGGATTAATATTAAACATTTAATTTCTGATTCATTGTACATTTGGTTTAACACTGCATTTTTAAGTAACTGGTATTTGTTTTTAATCACACAGTTTTTTTTCTTTTAATATGTGCATGTTTAGGATTAAACATTCTGTTATAAATAAATAAACAGAGTCATCTCCTGTTTCAAAATTACATTCCCAAAAACTCTGGAAAGTAGCACATGCTTCTTTCTTTTGGTTTAAGAATCTAAGAAAATGTCACTTTCTTCAGTCTGGATCAGTGGGAAGTTAAAACTAGACATGTTATCCAGAACCAATAGACAATAATAAAGGACTTCTATACACTGCAGAAAAATTCTAGTGCCAAGACAGTATTGTTTTCAGGTGTCACTACCCAAAGGTATAACGACTGAAAAGACACAGAAATGAGGTAAGTATCTGTTGTTATGGTGAATACTTGGTTTGTGAGAATTTTGTGCAGTGAAACTGTGCACCAAACTGATTATTTTTTTGTAGTATTAATGATGTACAGAGATGGCCAGGTTCATTAATGCCTACATTAACCATACACTAAGTGTGCATTCTAGTCACTCAGAAAGATTACACTAGATGTACTTGCAGTCTATACTTTGTGATGAATCTCTCTCGATAAGTAAGACTACAAGAAAATCAGTAGGAAAACTGAAATTACGAAAAGAAGGTGTGAGTTATGCTTGTGTTGTCTGTTCACTCAGAATGGTGTACACATAGTGTATGTGTTATGAATCCATAGCCTTTGCATTTCTGTTATTACTTGTTCATGGTGGGAATTCCATTAGTAGGAGCATTAGTAGGAGCAGCATACTTGATTTGCCTATGTGCTTGACTTGTTTTTACGGATCTGAATTAGCTCAGAGACGCTATGATGCAGTTGAAACTCAGAAAAATAGACAGTAGACTAACATTCTGTGATTAGGAATAAAGTTTTGTAAGTCTTCTCCTAGAAACATCTGTTAAAAACAGTCATTTCTGTGCTCAGATTTGAGTCAAACTTCAGAGCTGCTCCATTCTTGTGTCCACTCTCCGTCATCCTTTTTTCACCTAGTAGTTTGTTTCCCTGCATCTGAACCACACATTGAAAGTACTGACAGCTCTAGCAACAGATGGTTATTGTAGGTTGAGCTCATGTCTCAACTTCTTAGCACAAGAAATCTGGACAAACCCTAAAGTAATGGGGGTCAAAATCCCCAAAATAGGGACATATTTTAAATATTGCTCTTATGAACTTAGAAAGTTGCTAGAATAACAATATTTGTGTTAGCATGCATTTTCTGAAGAATATGAAGTCTGGAACTGAAATGTATGTCATTGTTTAGTGACTTCACTCCTCAGTGATTTGCCAGAAAATCACAAATTTTATGAGGAACAGACCAAAAATATGAGGCAAAAATCTGGACATTCGGCAAAAATCATCGCCAGGTATGGTTGAGCTGCTAAAATAAGCACTGGATATCTAGGAAAAACAGCAGTGGACAGCATTTTGAGCAGATCTGCTCAGCTGCTGGTTAGTACCTTTGAAATTTTGATTTAGTCATGGATGGCTGAAATGTTTTGATTCATTTCATTGAATAGGAAACTGTAAGAAAAGAAAGGAAAATTACTCTTGCAAGCTAGGGAGTTTGCTTCTTCTTTTCTGTAGTTGCAGTGAAATTGCCAACAAGTTTAAATCAAGACCGAATTACATACAGAATGAAGTTAGTTGAATTTTCTATTTGACTATACTACTAACTAACTTTCGGTTCATTAAATGTGCCACAGTATTGATTTACTATGATCATATTGAATTATATAAGAACAGCCATTATCCTTTCGATGGCTGACATGATGCTTGCCAAATACAGTGTTTGTCGACTTCCGGCATGGTTGAAGATACTACAGTACACGCAGATTATCATGCACTGCTCTGTGTGTGTGTGTGTGTGTGTGTGTGTGTGTGTGTGTGTGTGTGTGTGCGCGCATGTGTGCGCATGTGTGCGCATATGTGTCTGTCTGTTTGTCTGTTTATCTTTGTGGGGGAGGGGATCCCCCATCTAAATGCTGTTTTTATTATATTAATATGTATAGTGTCTGCAGGTCAGTAGTATGGCTTTTATTAAGTGAAATCTTAAGAAGCAGACAACTTGTTTTGGTTACTCATAGTTTCCCAGCTTTCTGATATAAGATAGAGTAAGATATTTGTTTATGTTAGGGCGTGTCTAGGTGTTGTGAATATCAGAATATGAAAGTAAAGTTGGAGTTTAGGTGAAGTGTCTGTACCATGTCTGTAGTAGAATGTGTTTTGTTTGTGTGGGCAATATTTTTTTTATTCCTTATGTTTCACTGATTGTTTTCTTTTATGTGACATAATATCCCTTTATTTATTTATTTATTTATTTTTTTTTTTATTTCTTAAGTCAAACATTTACTGTCATTCCCTATGATGGACAAGAACAATTTACTAGATGTTCCTGTCATCTGAGTTTAATTTTTCTTCATTTTTCTTTTACTAACTATAACACATAATGTGTCCTAACATCACACATGTAAATGGTTACTTTGCATACCACCATACTAGTCTGTGCTTTATTGTGATGCCTAGAAATGAAACTCTCCTAAGAACTTAACTGCTGTTAGTTACCCATATTCACTTTAAAAGGGGAAAAAAGAAAAAAAAAACTATATCTAAGCACTGCATTCTAGTAAGACATTTTTTAACTGTGTCATACCTACTTTATGGGGAAGTTGGGACCTATCCTGGCACTTAGTGGGCATAAGATTAAGAGAACTAAATCTTGACAATCTATTTCAGGGTATAGGCATGCACATACATAAATGCACACACACACACACACACACACACACACACACACACAGAAAAAAACCCACACTGGAACGCAGTGAAGCCTTCTATAAATAATAGAGTTGACTGCCAATTCACCTGTCAGCATATCTTTGGGGTAGCACCTTAGCTTGGAACCAAAGCAGACAGCCAAGGGACATGAAACATTGAAATTTCTGTTCCAAGATTAGATAAGAGCCTAGAAAAAGAGTGAGAAGAATAAATATGAGCTATGGATTTGAATATGGGCATTTTTAAACTTTACCACTTGGAAGGTGAGTAGCTCTTTAGGTAAAGGACAATTTTTGGATTATGGTATATATTTTTTTTAAATGACAAAGGCAGAAAACAGCATTAAATATTCAGAGTGGCAGTTTCCATTGTATTTGGTGGGACAGCACAGTGGCACACTGACTAGCATTTTGATCTCACAGCTAGAGGTTCCCCACTTTGATTCACAGATGAGGTGCCTGTTGTGCGGTGTCTGCATGCCTCGCAGTGTTTATGTGGGTATTCTAAAGGTACTCTTGTGTCATCCCACATCCAAATGACATGCAGTAGATGGACTAAAATGTGTGTGTGTGTGTGTGTGTGTGTGTGTGTGTGTGTGTGTGTGTGTGTGTGTGTGTGTGTGTGTGTGTGTGTGTGTGATATGGAGGTTTTATCCATCCACCCATCCATCTTCAGTACACACTCTATCCTGTTAAAATCCATGGGTAGTTGGACATTATCCTGGCAAGCTATGGGCCCTGAATAGAACATCTGTTCATCAAAAAATGCATGTACATACTCACATGTATACTGCACACAGAGCTAGGTGCAACATAGTGCCACAACTTCACTTACATGCATGTCTTTTAGATATGGGAGGAAACTGGAGACTCCACGTAGAAACAGTAAATTAGCAAAAATAACTACATAAAGTGAGTCAACAGCCTGTTAAAAACAGTAGGACTTGTCTTATAACTGGATGTATTCCTTTTTACTGCAGGGCTGTGTGAGTTCACAGCAATTTTGACAGTGTAGAATAAGTAATGTACCAAGTAACACAAACCAGCAGAGCAGGGTGGGCAATAGAAGGAGAGGTGCATGTGCTAAATTATGTTTGCTTATTTTTTACATTAAACGTTTCTGGTATTTTGGAGCTTGTGTTTGTCTGCTAAAATGAATGTTAACCCTTAAAAATAATGGAGCAGTGAATAAAATGAAGAGGTAGTTTTGCAACTCCTTCCGGAGCTGTCAAAGCTTTCTGAAAGTGCAAGAATGGCAACTCATGCCTTGTTTTATTATAACATGCATATTACTTACCTACTTTTTACCTTCACCCTTTAATAAAAAAGGCAAAAGAAGACAAACTCCATGAAGGAAGAGTTTATTTGTTAGCTCTTTCATCCACTCTTAGTAAATTAACTTCTTCAGACAAAGTATATTTACTAAGAGTGGACGAAAGTGCTAACAAATAAACTCTTCCTTCATGGAGTTTGCCTTCTTTTGCCTTTTTTATTTTTTATCAGTTTGTGTTCTGATATTTTTGCATTTTTCTTCCACCCTCTGCAACAACTCAGCAACCAAGTGTCTTTCCTAGTAACAGTAGACTTTCTCTCACCACCCCAAACTGCTGCTTTCTCAATAAGAAGGCATCATTCAGTTATCAAACCCCACTAATATGTAACATAAAATTCAACCAACAAGCAGCTCTAGAGATTTTGTGTCAGTTCAATCTCTGCATGTGTTTCTGCAAGAATACTGTGGTGATAACTTTGTGAATGTATCTGAAAGATGTGAGGAATGATGTAAATTATGTCTGAGAAGCTGAATAAGATAAGGCAGTTTTCAGAACTAATGTACTTTGAGTGGACTGGGAAGTAAACATGCTAGATTGGGAGATATGTTTCAGTTTCATATTAGTAAAAGACCAAAGAACACCAGACACTTTAAATTGTTTCTCATATGTTCCAAGGAAAAACTCAGCAACCACAAGCATATGGCCTGAGTTGTCTGTGCAGTACGTGGTGGCTCCAGCAAGTAGTCCATAGCATGAGTGAGGGTTATAGTGGGATTTACTTCTGAATGGTAAGATTTCACCATCAAGATTTAAGTACAGGGGCCAGGAGTGCGTATACCCTACAGTGATGCCCCTACACAAACCCGCTAAGGATTATTTATGGCAAATCATGAGTACTACTTCTTAAATCCCACAATTAACCTACCAATCAACACAAGCCCCAATCAGTAAAACTAAACCCACCTACTATAATATATCCAATTAACAGACTTCCCAATCAGCTCAGTTATACATATTTGCCCAACTTTCTCCAACAATCATCTCCTTTTCTTTGTAGTTTTCTTTCCTGTAAAACTGCTTTTAGTTCAACTAATAATGTCACTACTAACTACGACAATAGTACTCTTACCTCTTACTCTATCTCTTCTCCTCCTTCTACATCTCACACCACTACATCTAACACACAAACTATCCAAAGCCACATACATTACTTCTATCCAATCCTCCAATCACAAATATTATTCTGAAATATCCTGTGGTCTCTATGCTATTAATACATTTCTACTCCTTAAACCCATAATCCTTTTACAAAAACACAATACTTCAAGCATAACACTCCTCAGAATACAGTATAACTCTAAGCGTAGACTATTTTCTGTGCAACATTTAGATAGTGCTACCACTTTACCTCAATGTGGGGGCATCCACACCAACCCTGGACATACACCTTCTGCTTAACACTCCTCTAAACCTTACAAATCCTTGAATATCTTTACCATTAACCTACAAAGTATTAGAAACAAGATCCCAGAATTCCATGCTTGGATATCTCATTCTTAGGTTCATAGGTTGGTACTAGGCTATTGGCCCTAGGGCCTATACAAGCGTAGGCATAATATTTCCCTGGCTATTTCTTCCCACAGTATTTACTTCCCTGGACCCCTGTCCAGCAGGGTGACTGACGTGATCCCTGGGGTGAATTTCCTGTCTCCCATCCAATCATCAAGGTTCCTTTTGAAGAGGACCAAAGAGGCACTCTGCTTGACACGTATGGGAAGTCTATTCCAGAGTCTGGGGAGTCGCTGGGTCAGGAACCTATCCCTCCAGCATGTTTTGTTCATTCTGATGACAAGGCTTAGATCCCTGGAGCGTGTGTCTCTGAGGGATTGGGATATCTTTAAGTGTAGCATGTCCAACAGCTCTGGGTTTGACATGGCTTTGTATGTTAAGCAGAGATCTCCTCTGGGTAGACAATATGCGACAGTCTATAGGTGGATTTTTTTTTAGACGGACAGCATAGGACATCTGCTTTAGGTCTCTGATTCTTTTAGTGAGGTATTTCTGTGGCCTTTCCAGTTGTTGCAGATGTCTTGAGAGGTACATACCAAATGGTGCATTGTATTCTATAATGGTTCTAATGAGGGATGAGTACAGTGGGACAATGACCTCCTTTTTTCTGGATGAAAAGCCCTTAGTGATGAGGTGTGCCACATAGAAGGATTTCCTGACTGTTGTGGCGATGTGGTTATCAAAGGTGAGACCACTGTCCACATGTGTCCCTAAGTCTCTTGTCACACTTTTTGTGTTTAGTGTACTGCCACCTATGTGGTATTTCATGGGTACATGTTTTTTTCCCAAAGGGGATAACTATACATTTCTTGGCATTGAGCTTCAGCCCATGGCTCTGGCACCAAGCATCTATTTCTGTAAGGCCGTTTTGTAGAATATCCACATCATTTGGGGATTCAATAATGGCTCCCAGTTTGCAGTCATCTGCGAACTTTGTTGCCAGAGTCCCTTGGTGTTGGCCTGTACTTCAGAGAAGTAGATGCCAAACAAGAGCGGTCCCAGGAATGAACCCTGAGGTACTCCACTTGTCACTTGTCTGGAGCTGGATTTGGAGTTAGCTACTTTTACAGTGCGGGTTCTGTCAGTAAGCCAGTTAGCAACCCATCGAGTGACATAGGGATTAATGCCCAGCTTAGTAAGTTTATCTATGATTCCAGAGTGGGGGATGGTGTTGAAGGTCTTGGCGAGGTCCAGATAGTCTGTGTGGACCACCTTACCCTTGTCCACGGCTCTGGAGACTGATTCGAAGATGTCTGTCAGGTTCAGGAGACAAGATCGACCCTTCACAATCCCAAACTGCATGGGGTCCAGTGTTTGAAGATTGCCAATGTCATTGTTTAAAAGTTCCAGGATAATACGTTCCATGGCCTTGCAGATCAGGCTTATCAGACTGATGGGGCAGTAGTTCCTGGGATCCAAGGTGGATCCCCCTTGTGGAGTGGGATAACTGTAGCTGTGTGCCACTCATTGGGCACAAAGCCTGAGGTAAGGCTATGATTAAATGTGACACTTAGGTGAGGTGCCTGTTCGTTTTGTAGTTCTTGTAGTACACAGCCTGGGATGTTGTCTGGTCCCATGGATGCTGTATTCTTAGCTTTGAAGAGTGCATTTTTTTTACCTGTGTGGCCGTTATTACCGGAATTTGGCAATCTTTCAGTATTGAGATGGGCCTTTTAGGGGGTGAGAGGGGGGTGAGGTTTGCACTGAATCGATCTGCCAGAATATTGGCAATATCCTTGGGATCAGTATATTTAATGCCATTCTGTTGTAGCTCAGAGCAGATCTGAGCATTGCCATTTAGATTCTTGACATAGCTATAGAATGCCTTGTGGTTGTCTTTGGAATCGTTGGCAATTTTATTTTTCTAGCTAGCTTTGGAGGATTTTATGAGGGATCTCAGCTTTTTACTGAGGCTGGTAAGGGAGTTTTTTTGCATCCTGGGATTTTCCTCTTTTCTGCAACAGTTTCTTCCTTTTGTTGTAAAGTTTGTTTATGACAAGGGACCACCAGATTGGCTTCCTTTTTTTGGAGGAGAGTGTCTTGGTTCTATTGGGAATGGCACAATTCATGTACAAGTGGATGTGCTCGTACAGTGCCTTAGTGTAGGATTCAGCAGTCGAACTTTCAGTTCCCGTTTGCATGAGTGTCATGAAGTTTGTCACTTCTGACTTGAGTAGCATGAAGTTGGCTTTGGAGAAGTTTTTTACGGAGGTTTCCTTACTTGGGGGTGGGGGTGGGATGTGGATGTCAAGGGTGATTAGCTTATGATCAGACCTGACCAATGAGGGGGGTGACCATAGGTGTGGAGCATCAATTTCCCATGTTGGTAATGACCAGGTCTAGGATATTAGAGCCCCTGGTGGGACTAAGGATTAGTTGATCCAGAGCATTGGTCCCACCAGGGTCTAAAGCTGATATAATTGCCGTAACTGAGACCTGGCTAAAACCATATATAAAATACTCCATATCCCCCCCCCCAGGTTTCTCCTGCTTAAGATCAGACAGACCCCACTAGAAGGGGGTGGAGTTGCACTTCTCTACCCCAACACTTTAACCATTGTCTCCCACTCTAGCTCTATTCCACAGTTATCTGCAGCTGAACTCATTATAGCATAACTAAAAATAAATTCAAAAGCCTTTGCTTGGTAGCCATGTACATCCCTCCAGGTAATAATATACCCATATTAGAAGAAATCTTAGTTTGGACCTCAAACAACATCCACAATGAAACAATAATTCTAGGCGACATAAACATAAACTGGTTAGATCATGCAAATCTCTCGCCAACCATACCCATTAATCTTTATAACTTCACTCAGCTTATTACTAGTATAACCTGGCCCATGAAAAACAATAACAATGGCTCCATCCTAGAATGAACATTAGTATCAGACCGCAGCAAATTTTCCTCAGCAAGAACTCTGCCTTGCAATATCAGTGACCATCACCCCGCCTACATAATAAACAATACCTCCACAACCTTAAGCCAACAGCAATAGAAACCCACCAGAAATGTAGCTAAGTTCAACAACCTTCAATGAAATATTGAGTAAGATTAATTGGAACATTCCAAAATCTCTACCCTTTGACGAAGCTGTTGAATTTTTCAATTCAAATTCCTAGGTATACTCAATAGAATGGCCTCTCTCTGAAACAAAAGAATAAAAACAAACCATGCTTTCTCATTATCTAGAGATACTAAAAAACATATGACTACCAGAGATAGAGCATGGAAAAAATGGCAAAAGAATAAAACCCCTTTAGACTTCCAGCTTTATAAATACCTCCGCAGTCAAGTAAAGCATCTAGTTATTAAAGATAAAAAATAATACTACCTCTGTCTCCAAAACAATTGTAACCAAAACCCAAAACATTTTGGAACTCTGTCTCCACTCCATTAAACCCTGGCACCAAGAGAAATCCTTGCCCCAAATCCTGACAAAACTCCAACAGAAATAGCCTCACTTTTCAATTCCTACTTTATAGAGACTATATCCAAACTTGCCACCACTTTTCCTCAAACTAGCCACAATAACAACCCAATACCTACTCAGTACTTCTCAATAAACTCTTCTTATCAGCCTTTTTCTTTCTATTCCTACCACTGCCATAACATAACTTCTGCTAAAGTTCAAACCTGGTAGTACTGCCCCAGACAACTTACCTCCAGAATAGCTACAAGTTTCAGCCAGATCTGTCAGTTATCCCATTAGCATTCTCATAAACAGTGCTATTGTAGAATCCTATGTACCTTCCATCTGGAAAAAAGCCTACATCCTCCCCCTACACAAAGGCGGCAGCAATACCGGCATTTCTAATTTTTGTCCCATAGCCATACTATCCCCTATCTCTAAAATAATGGAAAAATGTATTCAAATACAACTTATGAATTACCTAATCCAAAACCAACTCCTTTCCACTACTCAACATGGTTTTTGGCCTGGACACAGCACCACGACTGCTCTCCTATCCTTCTTGAACACTTAACCATGACCATAATGAAGGTAAACGTGGTCTCTTCACTCTTCTTCACTCTCTCAAAGGTCTTTGATGACATCTCTCATTCTTCCTTCTTTCAAAGCTATCATACCTGGGCATGTCCACACCTGTCCTAGACTGGCTTACCAGCTATCTTACAAACAGACAGCAGTCTACCAAATGGCTAAACTCCCTCACACCTTTTCTTACTATTTCCACTAGAGTTCCCCACGGGTCCATCTTAGGGCATCCTCTTTTCAGCATTTTCATAAACAACTTTTACTCTCTCCTCTCTTACAGTTCAGTAGTTCAATATGCAGATGAGACTACAGTCATCTGTTCTGCCACCTCAGAATCAGAACTTCTGAGTAAGACCCAAAACACTTTCTCCACAACTGAAATTTGGATGTCCAACAATCATCTTGCCCTTATCCGTAAAAAAACTAAGCTGCTCTTTTTCACCCCCCAAAAAACACCACTGTTAGCAAATCAGATTTTATCACCTACTCTTCTAACAAAACTGCCATAGAGTTAGTTTACTTTTCCAAGTTACTTGGCTTTACCATAGATGAAAACTTAATATTTGACCTGCACATCCAACAACAACATTTAAAGAAACCTACCAAAAACTTGAGACTCTTTATAGACATAAACACTAGAAAAAGCCTGGCATCATTTCTTCTTCCTTCTCTCCTATATGGTGCTCCCATTCTAACAAACATTCTGTCTAGCATAAAACTAGAATGGACACCTGCTATAAAAAATTGCCAAGTTTGTAACTAATGCAAAATATTCATCCTATCATTGCTGTTCACTGTAATCCCTGAACTGGTTAGAACTCCCACAACATCTCACATATATACAACTGTCTACAGCACACAAACACAAATGTATCTATAAAACTCTTGAATGCCCAGCCCTTGCTCCCCTTTTGACTCCTTGGCATCTCAGATCTGAAAATCAATCTCTCATCCAAGTAAACAGAGCAAAACTCCCTACTCTTTTACTGTAGCTAAACTCTGGAATGCACTTCCACCTGCTCTCCGGACCATTAGTGGTGTCTCCTTATTCAAAAAAATTCTACAACAATCTCTCTCATCTCAATTGCTCTGCTCATGCACTCTTTCCCAGTTCTCTATAACCTGATTACCTGCTTGACTCCATCAATTCCATAATCATTATTCTCCCAACCTAACCTTCTAGTTCATTTATCTTCAACCAGCATAAGAATAATCGTAAAACTATAAGTTCATAGTTTGTATGGCTTGTCTGCTTAATTTTTTTTGTACTGTTTACTGTGTTATGAGTTAAAAAAAATCGTAATCATAACTTTTCTAGCCACATAATTTATGTAACATTTCAAGTGAGTTTTCATTTTTTTTTTTTTTGTAATCCTTGTTTAACTAATGACTATTATCTTTTACTTAATATGTGGAACTTTTCTCCCCAGGCCTCCACTGAAAATGGACTCATTTCAGCCCAGTGGATTTTCTTGGTCAACAAAAGCAAATAAAATAAATAAATAAATAAATATTGTTTTAACATTCTTGGAATACCAATGTCACTACAGTTATGTGAATGCTGAGCATGCATTGGATCCGTGTTTGGTATCTGCTCACACAGTTGGTCTGACATGTGCTGATGGCAAACACTTAAAAGTACAATGGCCATATTGTAGAGGTATGTGGTTATCAGTCTCATAACCATTTCACTGACATGAATTAGAGCAGTAATAACAGACTGAGTAAAGATTTCTCTAACTCGTAAATTGTAACTTCCTGTGGGTTATTGTGACCAAGGACTTGTAACGAAGTGGAAAGGGTCTCCGTTTAATTAGGCGGTGTATGTAGGGTTGCCAGCTTTCTTTGTGGCTAAAACTGGACTAAGGTCACGCCCCTTGCATCACCCATAACTCCACCCATTCCCACCCCCTATTCCAGCATTGCCCCAACCATTTTGTGACATCATTGTGACATCATTCTGTTCCCAGATGCCTGCTTTCAGCTGATTTCTCCCCAGTTGCCATAAACACTGTTTAAAACTCTCACTGTGCATACTGTCTTCTGCTTTACTTCTACAGTGATTACAGATATTTGGCTTTAATTTAAAACATTTATTTCATATTTTATAGCACAAACCCCACTGATACACATTTGCTAAAGAAAGCAATACGGTCTCACAATGAAAACAGACTTAGCATTAAAACTACTCTTCTGATGATTATTTGGATTTTATTTTTACATTTTAAAGCACAACGATGCACAAACACTGACAGACATCTGGTAAACAAAGCAATACTGTCTCACAATGAAAAAACTTGGCAATGGCATTAAAACTTCTCTACCCTTGAAACTCACATTCATTGCACCACATCCAAAGAAAATGCATGTGGATAAAGATTACTTTTGGTTTGTTTGCAAATCATAGGCCCTTGCACACAAAACAAGAAACATATTTTCTTTGATACACCTTCCTGAATTTATTGTTTGAACATTTTTCCAGTAGACTGTACTGTAGGCAATGAAACAAAATGCATGAACCAATAATGACAAAACTGCACAATTCAGAACATTTCCATCATAAGTCTACTTCCACACCCACTCTATAAATAGAAAAATAACCAGTGTTGCAGGATTTGCTTGTTAGTTTAGGGGAGTATGGATGACACACACACACACACACACACACACACACACACACACACACACACACACACACACACACAAAATGTACTCATGGGCACACACCCATTCACCTAATACACACACACACACCACACACACACCACACACACACACACACACACACACACACACACACACACACACAAGTGCTAATGTGTGATTTCAGGTTGTCTGAGGATATGTGGAATATCTCAGGAGCTATTGAAAACTGCTAATGCCGAATTATTACCCACATCAGCGGAGTCTGACCAAAGTGCTTGAGGAACTTTATATTAATATGTTCACATTTTAAGGATAATCAGAATGTGAATTTTATAGCAGGAAAAAAATGCATTCAATATGCAGAAAACCACATTATGTAATTTGAGCCCTAAAGTATTTTCAATTAAGAATCTCTGGAAATGCCTTCAGAATGTACATATATTTATCGCACATTGAATGTACCCATTTGCTCTGTGTCTTTAAAGGGTAAAATTTGTTTTGCTGCTCCCTAGCAAATACTTCATCTGTGCTATTATACATAAGTGTATACATAAGTGTAGCAGGACACAGGAAGACATGAATCAGAACAGTCTTCCAGAAACTGTATTTAAGCATAATCACCAAAATGATCACAGTCAAATAAAACATCGAATTTATTTCTAAGTTCCAGACTCATAATCGCACTACACATGCCATTTCAGGTCAATTTTGTTTAGCAGGGCTGAATAAACAAGACCATTAGCTGCATTCCCACCCCAGTGAAGAAATGCTCTAGAAATGGGCTTAATACAGAACAGTATTGCGCATGCATACTTTTCATTTCTTTTACTTATTTCAGTAGTATGCAGTTGCAACTGTAAAAGAAAAATAGTGTTACTACTGAATTATACCAATGAACTATAGCCCATATGCTAAAATACAATAATAAGAAATAATCCTGCTTGCAAAGTGTGCCATTCACTGACTCTAGTCGAAATGTTATTTTAGTGACAAAACACATCTTCTGCTCTTGTCCTCTCTAACCCTCCACAAGACCACAACAAGAAACACACACATTCACAAGCAACAATTCTGCAGTCACTGGCAGTCATACCATTCAGGACTGAGAAGATGTTAATGCGTTTCTAATATTATTCCCAATCACACACACCCTACCTTTGTGCTGGCTTCTGAAATTGCTGCCTTAGTCAAGCTGATGAATTCCCCAAAGTGAAATAATATCCATAATAATCCAAAGTTGGTTAATGCTGGGCTTCTGCTTAAGTTCCCACTTGCACTACATGCTGGGCTTCTGCTTCCCGCTCGCACTACCGAAAGTGAGCTCTTGAGCTCAATTGCATGTGATGACATCAAAATTTAAAACCAAAAGTCCGGTTTTGATTGAAATTTCTAACCGACAATTTGTCAGATAACCGACAGTCCCTAGGTGTATGTGGTATGAAATACCACACAGATGACCCTCACATCTGAAATCTGCTATGTGCAGTCATAGATTTCTTTGGTGAAGCAGAAATCAGGCTCTCAGAGCATTGGCCTTCTCAGTAAAATGATTGCCAGAAAACTAAGTTCATTCTATGCAGAATTTATTTACTTTGCATTATAAACAATCTTGGTTATTGCTGGCATTCAGTGGGGATAACAGCTTGTTAGCAGAGTTTACAAATTCTTTCTGTTTTTCTAATATCTTTTCTTTCTTTTCTGAATACAAGGGTATTTGGTAGTCAGTGTTTGACAGGTAAGTGAAGTACTTCAGCAATATAACTCAATGCAACTTTTAGCTGTAATTTTTATTTCAAAATTCTTCATATTTCTCTTTTAGGTACAGGACGTTTGGGCAGTCAGTATTATTCAGGTAAGTGTGAAGTGCTTGTTCAAGTTCACTGCATACCTAAATTCACTCACAGTTCTGCATGATTGTTAAATTTCTTCTTTCTCTTCTGTTTGTCTAGCTTATTTTATCTATATAGAGCTTTTCTATATTATCTGTAACAAAACTGTCTTGTGCTGCTGATTGTTAATACTCTTTACCCTGTTTATCTGCAGTTAACATATTCCTAACTTTAGATCTTCCGCCCTTAATGGGAATCAGTTTATTTTTCTCCTTTTGGGAATGTGTGTTTTCAGCTAATGCTGTTTGTCCAGTTGGTAGCACAATTGCTGTATCGCTGAAAGCTACTTTTATAGAACATGTGGAGTTATCTTTTCTCCACTGTTGTGTTGCCATAGAGTTGGTATATATAAGCTGATGTGGGTCTTTCCCCACATGGGAGAGGTGTGCAGGTATGAGTTCCCCTCCCCCGTAAAAAAAAAAAAAAAAAAAACCTTTCATTTCTGTTCACTAAAAGTGGCTTTCAGTGATTTTTTTTATTTTGCTGATTTGCCCATTGGACAAACAGCATTCAATAAATAATCATGAATCCTGTCCTTGCTGCATTCCTTTTCTATTTACTTTAAACTCGATTATTTTCACAAATTCTCTCTATCATATTAACATTCTTTTTTATCTTTTTGTTGCTTTGTCAGCTGAGATTTTTTTATTGTGCATTCTTATTGTCTTTCATCTCCTCATCCCTACTTGTCCTTTGGAATATACCATTTTTCCTTAGTCCACTTTATTTCAATGCCAGCCCACTTCACCTATTAGTTTATGTACATGCTGCCATTTCTTCATCATATCTTATTCTGCATATACATTATCTTTGAACATGTTTAATATTTCTAGTGAGTTCTACCCTCCCCCACTTGCATTTGGTATGATCACTGTCTGCTAGAGCTGCCTTATCACTCACTTTCAAAATTTCTCTTTTTTAGAATGTTTCCACTCCATGAGGGCTCCTCTTCTCTCCTAGATCATAAATGAAGTATTGTGGAGCTTCAGTTCATTTTTCTCCTTAAGTGATCCTTAAGTGCAGGTTAAGTTAATTTGTACATGAATAGTGTGGGATATATTTTGCAACCCTGTGCAGTGCAAACACACCCACACACACGCACACACATACACGCACACACACACACACACACACACACACACACACACACACACACACACACACACACACACACGGTTGCATTTTTGGTTTTATTTTTTTTTAATTACATAAATTGTGGACTTCAATAAATCAGAGCCAAGCAACACTTTATCCCTGACTCTGTCTCAAAGGTGACTGACTGCATGGCTGTTTCCTGACTGACCTCTCTAGGTTTATAGAGTTTTTTTTTCTGTGCACAGGTAAGAAGTCTTGCAAAAGCGACATAATACAGGGAGGGAATAAATACTGCGCTCAGACACATTCTTATGAGTCAGTGATTCATATTCCTCAACTGTTACACAGTTCAGAGAATGCAAGATAAAATGTTGACTTTTGTAGTCTTTTTTATGATATAAAAAATACAATTTATTAAAATTTTGTAAAGGTTCCCATCACTGATTGTGGCTATATCCCATATTGAATTGTAGTCTTTCTGTATAAACTGAGTAAGACTGCCCCCATAAATAGTAATGTAATGCTTCAGTAGCATTTTAATGCATGTATTTTTCAGCAATAGAATAACCAATGTTCCTATTATATAATGTTCATCTTACACAGACAGCAGCTATTTATTATAGTCTTTACACAAAACTGTCCCAATGCCCATATTTGAGGTGTTTATATAAGATCTAAAAGGATTTGAAAAAATGTGGTTCACATAGGAGTGTGGTTTATAATGTGTTGATAATTTAGAAAGTATTTTTACACTTGGGAGCAGTTTATTGTTTTCTGATTTGTTTTTAAGAAGTCTGTGATGGATAAAAAGGCTGGAAATGTGGGAAATGCACCTATGATACTAACAGGTGACTTTGTTACTAGTCCTTTAAGTTTCTTCATGACTTCCTATTACTAGCTTATGGGCTAACTGCAAAATCTTTTGTCAGAATGGAGAATGTATTATTAAGAGCTATGTTTTGTCTTTAGTGACTGAAATTTCTTATATAGTTTTAATTACGGTAGGGAAATAATGTTTTGATGTACCTAACATGGTTCAGAATATATATATATATATATATATATATATATATATATATATATATATGTAGTACTTTCATCCTTCTGTACCAGAGAATGACCCACCCCACAAATTTCAAGTTCATTTTCAAATTCTTTAATTCTTTTTTTCATTAGCATTTTGCAATGAACATTGTGTAATGCTAGTGCAAACGGGGAAAAACATTGTAAGTAGATACGGCCTGCAATAGAATCTGGTGGTATATGTTGCACTTTATCAGAAACTCCATCTTAGTCATTCACAAATGATATACTCCTAAGGTTGTTTGGCATAGCCCACTATTATCAATGTACTCTTTCTACCCTGTCTCTAATACAATTTAGCTGTATGATATAAAACCTTTACTTAGAGCAGTTTATGTGTGTGTTTTCATAATTTATAGTCTCGGTCCTAAAAAAGCTAGGCTAAGTCATGTCTTTGAAAATGTGCTTTCACCAATTTTGATTGCCTTTTCTTTCAAAATGAGAGTTGTATTTCTGTAGGGAGTGAAGTGTTCAGGCATATCTGAGTTAATTAATTAATTAATTAATTAATTAATTAATTAATTAATTAATTAATTGCAAATTTGTAACCAATTCAAAAAACTCATTCCACCACCACCACTCCCTTCTCACCCTCAGTTGGCTTGAACTCCCCAACTACCTCAGTTACCTACAATCACCATTGCTCACAAGCTCATCTTTAAACCCACAAACTGCCCATCTCTCACTACAGCCTTAAAACCCCTATATACCCAACCGCCAACTCCAATCCACAAACCAAAATCTCCTTCAGGTCCACAAACCAGCATGACCTCTTGGCCACCTCCTACTGTTCTACTCCTTAGCCAAGCAGTGGAACCCCCCACACACACCTTCGCAACCTTCCAAACCATACCAATTTCAAATCTCAGCTATTCTCTCATCTATCAGCCAAATGGGAATGCCCATGTCACGCTCCAACATAAAGCCCTCTCCACCCCATCTCTTTCTACCCTGCACTGAAATCATTAACATTTACCTATTCTATTGCTTCATCTCAACCTAAAACAGTCTCGCCCTACCAGGGACTGATTTTCTCTCTGCTATTTAATGTACTATATTTTCCATAATCCAATTTTCTGATACTCTCTCCATGCAAAATGGTCCACCTAACCTGGAAAGGGCTAGTAGCTACTTGTTTAATATTTACTTACAAAGAACTTATTTGACAAAAATGTCCTTTTCTGCAAATGTTCACTTTACCCAACCTCTAAAAAGGGCTTGTAACCTTCTGTTTAAATGTTAACTCACTAAAAGCGTATTACATAATGTATTCTTTTTTGTAAATGTTTTAATTGTTCTGTACAAATCTTTGTTATTCTTTTGTAACATGTAATATGTAAGTTGCAATATGTGGAGCTTTTCTCCACAGGCCTCCACTGAAAACGGGCTCTTTATGACTCAGTGGACTTCCCCGGTCATCAAACTTAAATAAATAAATAAATAAATAAATTACAGTTGTATCACTGGATAGATTAACGCAGTGCTGATGGAGCTGGCTCTTCTTTTAGGATATTGCATAACTTTGGACAAGTATGCTTTTGGCCATCAGATGCTACACTTTTGTTCTCTCTAGCCCTGATGAAGATAAGCAGTGCTGATTTAGATATAGGGCTGTACAAAGAAACCCAGTTTTCCTACACAGTCAAATTTATGTTAATATACATATCACTAGTGTGTTCCAGACATAAAGACAATAAAAGGTTTCATTGACGGTATTTCAACCAGTTGCTCTGGATAAGGTACTTAAGAAGCCATCATTTATGGCATAAATCTTACAGTTACAAAAACTGCCTTTCGATACAAGTCATCCAATTAAAATGAGAAACTCTTATTTTAGTGATACATTTCCACAGTTAAACTTATTGTAGATAACCTCTCATACTCTTTCAAATGACATTACGTCTCTGGGCC
Organism: Protopterus annectens; assembly: GCF_019279795.1. Lineage (NCBI taxonomy): Eukaryota > Metazoa > Chordata > Ceratodontiformes > Protopteridae > Protopterus > Protopterus annectens. The sequence continues at coordinate 218,618,529 of NC_056726.1, forward strand.
CTAAGCTGCTGCAGATTTTCAAAAGGTTTACTGAGTAATATTAATAATAGACTAAAACCGTTTGTAAAGCACAGAATTCGAAATAATAAATAAAAAAATCGGTCCTCAAGGATAACAAGTTCCACACTGGAAACAAAATTATAAAACGTATAATTGTTTATTATAGCATACAAATGAGTTAAGCACTTTCGTTCATCCAAATATATACTGGAACCTCTTCAGAACAAAATGAAGGAAAAATTGTAGAAAAACAACAGCTATCAGTACACCACACCCCTCCCCTACTTTACAGATAGAACTTAGAGAACTTTACTGGATAATTAGGTTGAATGCAAATGTTATACCAGGTCTTAATGACTATATCTTACTTCTACCTGTATTAAAGAAGAAAGCCATAGACCTTTAGAGATCTCTGTATGATTTATTAATAATATCAGTTTTCACCTGTTTTTTTTAAATAAGGGACATTTTATATATCATGTAATACAATGGAGCTCTTTATCAGCCTTATATGCCTGTATCACAGGTTTTTAAGTTCATTTTTTATTTAGATTATTTGTCTTGCTTTAAAGCTTTTTAATTGAATAATTGAAGGGAATTGTTTAATTGGTAGGTTTATAAAAACAGGCTGCTTTTCATTCAGTTTGTTCTGAAAAAGTCCCAGTGTATATTTGGAGGGTCAAAAGCACTTAACTCATTGGTATGCTATAATAAACAATTACCATGTTTTATAATTTTGTTTCTGGTGTGGAGCTTATAGTGTTAATTACCCTTGAGGACCGATTTTTTACTTACAGAGTAATGTTAGAACATGTTAAAACAAAAAATGGTCTCATGGGCACTGACATGCTATTGCTGTTCTCTGAAGCATTGATATAAATTTTAGTGCCACCATTTTGCTTAACTATGATCATTTTATCGTTTTGTTGGGTATATAGCACAGGGAGTATGGATACCTTTAATGCTTATTATCAGGACACATTTCCTCTTGTTTTCAACGTTTAGCAGCCACAACCAGATTGTGGCAATCTTTAACCTGTATTTAGCAAACTAAGTTTCACCCCTGTAACCAAGGTTAGAAAAAGCCAGAGGGAACTATTTTTCCAGTTTTTCTTTTTCTCCCCTCTGTCCAAAAACTATTGAGCCCTCCAAAATGATACACATGCCTGTTCATTCCCTCATGGTGAGGATCATCCTCATATCTGCCAGGGCAGGAACCTTTGTAAGGGACCATTATTTGTTCAGACATTGAGGATGCCTGTGCTGTCATTGGCATCCAAGAACATGAAAGTCTTTTTGTGTTTTGGCTCTAACCACTCCCATGGGGTGACATGCAAACCTGCATAACCATAGGGGCTGTTAATCCTTCCACCATGTCTGCGCATGTTTGTACCCTCAGATGCAGGACAGGAGCTGCATTCCTCAATTTGGGCAGCCACAGTGTATGCCCATGCTTTTTGTGTTAGACCTCTGTCTCGTAATACCCAAGTGGCAGACATAACCAGCTGAGAGTCACTTCCACCCTTCAGGATAGTCACCAGTCATTATCATTCACTATAGTCACTAATCAAACTCAGGTCACCTGGACTGTGGCCAGAGCTCCATACCTTTTAAGACACTAGGTTGGCTGAGGAAACCACATTTAATTTGTAAAGGATTTATTTACTTTAAGTTGTCAGTAAACTTGATTCTTAATGGTGTTTAGTGGGTACAAGACAAGTCTAGTTTATTTCTCAGCAATGCAGTACAACTTAACATAAAAAGTGTTATAATAATTAAGAAATTCTTACTTTTTATCGGATTCTTAGCTTTTGTTTCTCTTTCAGGTGGAAAGAATATTAGAATGTAAAGATTACAGGTACTGCTCATGTTCAACTTTATAACACAGCCTGTCAGTGTTCTGCATTTTCATTAAAATGTCTTTATGTTTTTCTTTAAGATAAAAACACTTCAGACAGTCAATATTCTTAAGGTAACCAGAGAAGTTTTTTTCATTTTATTTGTGTTCATATTTACTATGTATTCTAAATTAAGTAAGAACACTGTATGTTCATTGTAAAATCTTTTTTTTTTCTCCTTAGGTCATCCACTTGTACATTCTTTTTATGGATCAGCCTCCACAAGTTCTAGTATTTTATCTTACTAGTTTGTTACTGCTCCATACACTGTTGTGAATTTATTATTTTTTTGTTTGTTCACCGCATTAACCCACTAGGCAGGTGTCTATTTCCATGTAATAATCAAAGTGGACTATATGCACATGGGTGAAATTTTGTAAGGACACTGGTTAAATTCTACTCTACAGGATCCTCCAGAGTGCAGGGGAGATCATGGTAGTATTCAGATAGAAGCAGGATAACAGACCTGTTAAAGATGTGTGTAAAAAGTGATAAGATGACACATGGGACAGCAGCAATAAACAGGTTATATTTTGTGCTGTAATTAGAAGTTAAACTAGAAAGAAGTCACTGAATATGACAGACCAAAAGATTCCTACTCTAGAAAGTGAAGAATAAGTCTAAATTAGACTAGATTTAACTTCAGAAAATATGCACAGGTTTGTTTCCACATTGTTCAGAATCCAATATGGTGGCTACTACAGAAACACTGATGGAAGATATTAAAGCTGTTAGATCCACAGCGGGAGCACTAACTAATTTTTTGCAAGACACAGCAATGGACAGTGAAGATATCAAACAAGTAAACAACCGCAAGTCATGATGTACTTTACATCAGCACGAGACTGAAATTCAAGATTGTTATAGTAGACTGGATTGTTAGGTGAGAAACCTTAAACAATTATATGTACACATCTCTCTGCCATACAACACAGGTGATTTGGAAATTCCAGTAGAACACACTAACTTTTGTTAGGATGGAATCTTGCAGGTGTGTAGATATTTGCACTCTGCCTGTAGTTGAGAGGGCACACAGAATTGTGCCAAAAAAGCAACACCTCATAATTCCCAGGCATCTCATTTTCAAATTCCTTCATTTGAATGACAGAGAAAAGATAATAAAGAAGAAAAGAGAGAGCTGGGTTCGAATCTCAAACTAGCTGGGTTTCCAGTCAGAATAACCCCTGAATGCACTGCAGCTTTATACAGTAAAATAATAGCTCTTGCTCCATTTCTACAGTGTCGAAAAGAAATTTGATTTTGTGTTCAGCTGAAGTTTCCTGTCACCATTTTGGTTGTGAAGGGGTCACAACACTTTTCCTTTGCTAAATCGGGAGAGATATACACAGTTTTCTAAAGGAATGGCAATGTTCCTATGTAGAAAATCTAAAATCTAGCGGGAAGTCATCTGCACAATAGAAAATGAAAGTCAGACCAGCTTCTCTGACCTCTTGTTGCCGAAGGAGATTAAAATCTTCCCCCATCAGGACATACCACAGACAGAAGTACTGTATGACAGAAGTATTTTATCCTGATTTTACTACTGCACTCATACCTCTTCACTGTCCAGATTTTCACAGAATAGCCAGATTTTGGCCTCATATTTTTTGTCTGTACCTTGTAGAATGTGTGGTTTTCTTACAAATCACTGAAGGCTGAAGTCACTAAATAATGACCTGCATTTTAATTTCAGTCTTCATATCCTTCAGAAAATGCAGACAAATATAAATTCTGTTATTCTAACAACTTTCTAAGTTTTTAAGAGCAGTGTTTAAATTCTGACTCTGTTTTGGGCCTTCGTTCCCTCACAGTTTTAAGCTTTGTTCAAATTTCTTGTCCTATGAGGTTGGGAGGTATCACTGCAGATATTCCAAGTAAAAACTCGCTGTTAGAAGATATCTGTATGATTAAATACTTCACACTACTAGTATGAAACAAAGCCAGCATGATATGACTAATGTGTATTGATACTGATATGTTCTGTTTTTGCATACAAAAAGAAAAATGCAGAGGTGTAGTTTTGCAACTGAATGCATCACATTTTTAATTAGAGTTTGACTATTAATATATGACTGGTTTTATTGATAGATTATATTTATAGATAATTTTTCGATTTAATTTTTTTGGGTCAATTTATTTATAAGACTTGAATAGTCACCACAGGTTGTGCTTTGTGTGTGCGTGAGAGAGCACGCATGTGTGTGTATATATTTGTATATGTCTCTGTGTCTCTCTTTTCCCAGCACATTGGTTTATGTTATTAGTTACATCTGGATAGTTGTTTTGGGAAGGTGGGGTGATTGTGACTTTATAAAACACTATTGCTGTTGGTTGGCACATTTAGGGCAGCATTCAGAAAAAGCCCACATACAGTCAGTAAAGCTTCAGCAAAAAAAGGCCCTTAATGGGACTACAAAAGCCAAGGATTCAGACAAACAATAGTCACAATGAGGAAAGACCTTATGGTGCTTGGAGCATGGTGATTGCACTCCAGTATTTAGAAAAAGACAAACCAGTTAAGCGTCAGAGTGGCAGGCAACCCAACTTTAATACATGTTAAGCAACCCCCTCCGCTACAGTTGTTAAGATCAAGTTCAGTGCTTGGCAGTATAATCTGCCTGTACTGACCAGTAAATGACAGCAGCAGAATAAAAAAGTTTGTTTCTGCCTGCTGTCCGTACTGCTAACGTGCCTCCAACTTCTTGTAATAAACTTAAACAATGGCTGGAATCACAGGATGTGTTAGAAAGCATTTTCTGAAGTATACAAACCCTGAAACTCAAATAATTTCAGTCCTCAGTGGTTTGTCAGAAAGCCGCATATGTTATGATGAACAGTCCAAAAATATGAAGCAATAACCTGGACATTCAATGAAATCTGGACTTTTGAGAAGCATGGTCATGAGTGTAAACATAATGGAGTGTATTACACTGCCTTTCTGACAGTGTCTACTAAGTGTTTTAGCCGGCACAACATTTAGCAGTTTTCCCCCTGTAACTAGTAGTACATGGAGCACATAAAACTCCATGCAGTACAAAATATTATGATCATGTCATCAATCATAACTTTAAATTATGTGTTCGCTACATGGATGCCAAGATACACCTCTCAAGCTTCGCTCTCAAGGTGAATTTCTTGGCATCCGTGTCTCAAACACATACTAAGCAGGTTATGATAGGTGATCCGATCATAATCCTCTATATTATTGCTGAATTTGCATGTCTCTGAATCACTGGATGATTACCACAAATGTTAATAATCTGTTTTCTGCAGTTATCACCAACAATAGTCCATGCATCTCATTGGTACAGACACCCATGTCATTCACTTCCCCACAAACATAAACACATTCAAATGCACACACACACACACACACACACACACACACACACACACACACACACACACACACACACACATATTCTCATAACTCTCAACTGCACATTACTGAATAAAACACATATGATTTTTCATCGTATAATCACCATGTCCCTGACACTGATGAATGCAGTCAGTCAGTAATGCTAGACATCAGTGTCAAACGTATAGTCTTGCAGTTGTAACTTCTCGTGGTGGCAGGGAAAGTGTAGTTAGGCAGCATAGGATGGTGGTCTGTAGAAAGATGTTAGTGATCAAGAAGAGGAGGACAAGTGTGAAGGCAGTGCCAAGGATCAAATGGTGGACGTTGAAAAGGGTGATTGTGAGGTGGAGTTCAGGAAAGAGATACAGTGGGTGGCATTGAAGAGTTGCCAAATAGCTGGGTAACTACAGTGGAGCTGGTAAGGGAGACAGCTGGAAAGGTGCTTGGTGTGACATCTAGACAGAGGAAGGAGGACAAGGAGACCTGGTGGTAGAACAAAGCAGTACCAGAGAGTATACAGAGAAAGAGGATGGTGAAGAAGTGGGACTGTCAAAGAGATGAAAAAAGTAGACAGGAGTATAAGGAGATGAGGCGTATGGTGAACAGAGAGGTGGCGAAGGCTAAGGATAAGGCATATGGAGAGTTGTTTGAAAGGTTGGACACTAAGGAGGGAGAAAAGGACCTGTACTGATTGGCTAGACAGAGAGACCATGCTGGGAAAGCTATGCAGCAGGTAAGGATGATAAAGCATAATGACGGAAACATACTTTCAAGCAAGGAGTGTATGTTGAGCAAATGGAAAGAGTACTTTGAGGGGCTGATGAATGAAGAGAATGGGAGAGAAAGAAAGTTGGATGATGCAGGGATAGTGAATCAGGAAGTGAAACAGATTAACAAGAAGGAAGTAAGGTCAGCAATGAAGAGGATGGAGAATGGAAAGTCTGCTGGTCCAGATGACATACCTGTGGAAGCATGGAGGTATTTAGGAGAGATGGCAGTGGAATTTTTGACCACATTATTTAATGAAATCTTGGAAAGTGAGAGGATGCCTGAGGGGTGGAGAAGAAGTGTTTTGGTACCAATTTTTAAGAATAAGGGTAATGTGCAGAGATGTAGTAACTACAGAGGGATAAGATTGATCAGTCACAGCATGATGTTATGGGAAAGAGTAGTGGAAGCTAGGTTAAGAAGGGAGGTGATAATTAATGATCAGCAGTATGGTTTCATGTCAGGAAAGAGCACTACAGATGCGATGTTTGCTCTGAGAGTGTTGATGGAGAAGTATAGAGAAGGTCAGAAGAAGTTGCATTGTGTCTTTGTGGACTTAGCAAAAGCATATGACAGGGTGCCTAGAGAGGACTTGCGGTATTGTGTGAGAAAGTCAGGAGTGGCAGAGAAGTATGTAAGAGTAGTACAGGATATGTACGAGGGTAGTGTGACAGTGTTGAGGTCTGTGGTATAAGTGAATGATGCATTTAAGGTGGAAGTGGGATTACATCAAGGATCAGCTCTGAGCCCTTTCTTATTTGCAATGGTGATGGACAGGTTGACAGATAAGATCAGACAGGAGTCCCTGTGGACTGTGATGTTTGTGGAGACATTGCGATCTTTAGTGAAAGTAGGGATCAGGTTGAGGAGACCCTGGAGAGGTGGAGATATGCTCTAGAGGGGAGAGGAATGAAGGTCGGCAGCACTAAGACAGAATATATGTGTGTGAATGAGAGGGAGGATAGATGAATGGTGAGGATGCAGGGAGTAGAGTTGACAAAGGTGGATGAGTTTAAATACTTGGGATCAACAGTTCAGAGTAATAGTGAGTGGTGAGAAGAGGTGAAGAAGAGAGTACAGGCAGGGTGGAGAAGAGTGTCAGGAGTGATTTGTGACAGACACATACCAGTAAGAGTGAAAGGGAAGGTCCGCAAGAGGGTAGTGAGACCAGCTATATTATATGGGTTGGAGATACTGACATTGACAAAAAGGCAGGAGTCAGAGCTGGAGGTGGCAGAGTTAAAGATGTTAAGATTTGCATTGGGTGTGACAAGGATGGACAGGATTAATAATCAGTATATTAGAGGGTCAGCTCAGGTTGGATGGTTTGGAGACAAAGCCAGAAAGGCGAGATTGGGTTGGTTTGGACATGTGCTGAGGAGGGATGCTGGGTATGCTGGAAAAAGGATGCTAAGGATGGAGCTTCCAGGTAAGAGGAAAAGAGGCAGGCCTAAGATAAGGTTTATTGATGTGGTGAGAGAGGACATGCAGGTGGTGGGTGTGACAGAGCAAGATACAGAGGTTAGGAAGAAATGGAAACAGATGATCCACTGTGGTGACCCCTAATGGGAACAGCTGAAAGAAGAAGTTGTAGTTCCCTGCTGTAAAATCTGTTGTTCTGTTAACTTTGTAAGTGAATGCCTGTATTATTTAACTCTGAGGGAACTATTTTTCCTTTTTCTCCTCTCTGCCCAAAAACTATTGAACCCTCCAAAAATCAAATGTCATCCATTTAATACACCATTCTACCTAAAATACTTCTGACAATCATCCTTAGTGTATTAATTCTAACCACTTTCCCAATTCTGCACTGCAGTCCATATTCTCCAAAGCTGCAACTATAACCTTAAACAATGACAAACGCATATACAGTTTTAGTAATATATCAGCCAGTCTAACTGAAAGTCACTTTATTCAATATTCAAAACTCAAAAATGTTCCCAGTACTGCAGCAGGTAATGTTACCAGCAACTTACACTCAACTAATAGTAAAAAAGTCACATTTCAAAACATTCCCTCCCCATCCAACACAAAATATCCCTGTGTGGGGTCATCCACCCCAATCCAGGACCCCCACCTAAAGTCACATCCAGCCAACCCCCCCTTCCTAAAACCCTTCAATTGGCAACACTAAACATACATAGTATCTGTAATAAAATCACAGAATTCCACAACTGGTTAACACAATATGCCCCTGACATTTTAGCAGTCACCAAAACCTGGCTAAAACCCCATATCCAAGACACAGAAATAACTCCCCCTGGATATAACATACTAAGAAAAGACAAAATCACTAAAAATGGAGGCAATGTAGCCCTTATTTATCCTGACTCCCTCACAATATTACCTTTCCACAAAACAATCCTATCTTTTCACAATGCTAAAATCCTGATTGCAACCCTACAAATCAATAACACAAAAGAGTTATGCATAGCAGGACTGTATATCCCACCAGGCCAATACATCCACACTTTAGAGGACATACTTACCTGGATGTCAGAAAATATCAGCAATGAGACCATTGTTATGGGTGACGTAAACATCATTTGGCAAGATCTAACAATTGACCCCCCTGCAAATAGCATAAACCTGTATTGCTTTACCCAACTCGTCACCAATGCTACCAGAATGCATAATAGTAATACTCTGGAAGCCACTCGACTAAATCCTAGTTTCTGACACACCCAAATACTCAACTCCTAGCAACCCTATCCAGTATACTCAGTGACCATTTTCTCCTGTTCACTTTTAAGACCATACCACAAATAACTAGAACTCATACCTATAAATCCACCAGAAACCTACAAAAGATTGCCCAACAACAATTCACTAACCTTCTAAAACACACCAACTGGCACCTACTTAAAACTCTCCCTCTAGACAAAGCTGTAGACCATTTAAACAAAATATTTCTAGACAATCTCAACAACCTTGTCCCCATTTGTACCAAAAGCATAAAACCTAACTATGCTCCCTGGTTAAGAAAGACCCCCAAACAACTCTCACAAACCAGGGACAAACCCTGGAAAGAATGGCAGAACAACAGAAATTAAGCAAATCTAATAAAATGCAAACAACTATGAAACAAAGCAACAAATCTAGTCAGTTCAGACAAAACAAATACTCCAACCAATTGGCTAATCATAATAATAACCCAAAACTAGTATGGAAAACTATCACCATCCTTCTTACCTGAGGCTGTAAACAAAACCCATCACCATGCCCAGATAAAACACCTTCTCAAATAGCCACTATGTTGAAGTTACACTTTTTTTCATCTGACAGATAGTGCCAAAACCTGGGATTGAACCAGGGTCCTTTAGATATATAGTCTAACACTGTCCGAACTAAGCTATTATCAATAGCATAAGCAAACTAATAACAGATTCTACTTACACTACAACCTCTATCTCCAACCTCAATCCACTTACACCTCAGTCCAAAGACACCTATTCCCCCCTCCCCAAAATGCAAATGCACCACCTACCCCTTTCTCCCTACAACCAGTTCCAACCACACTAATTCTGAAGCTCCTTAGGAAATTAAAACCATGCTCTGTCTCCTCTGACAACCTTCCTCCAGAGTACTTAAAGCTTGCTGCATATAGCATTGCATACCCTGTCAGTTTTCTTATTAACTGTTCTTTCACAGAGTCCCATTTTCCCAACCTCTGGGGGAAAAAATCTATCATTACCCCACTACACAAAGGAGGCAACTCCAATGAACCATCTAATTATCGTCCGATCTCCATCCTCTCCTCTATCCAAACTTCTAGAAAAATGCATACATAAACAACTTCTTCACCATCTTATACATAATAATCTACTCTTTCCAACAAAATATGGATTTTGTCCATCACACAGTACATGTACTGCACTAATCTCCTTCTTGGATACTGTGAACACATTTGTTGACTCTGGTAACATTACTTCAGTACTTCTACTAGCACTGTCAAAGGCTTTTGACACAGTATCACACACAAAACGTCTTGAACAACTCTCCAGTATTGGCTACTGCCCACCCTGCCAGCAATGGTTCAATAGCTAACTATGAAACCATCAACAATGCATAAAATGGCAAAGTAGTCTATCCCAGTACCAGACTAAGCAAACTGGGGTGCCACAAGGTTTCATCTTTGGTCCCGTATTCATCAATATGTGTACCAACAACTTACACACTGCTTCCCCCTAAGCTCCACCATCCAATACCCAGATGATTCTACCATAATTTCCTCCTCAAATAACATGTAGCACCTCCAAGAAATTTGGAGCCATGATAGTGCAGTAGTTCATAGGTTCATAGGTAGGTAGTAGGCTATCGGCCCAAGGGCCTACATAAGCCTAGCCAATAAGGTTCCCTGGCTTACGCCACCCAAGAAAGTTATTTTCCTCTGCCACTGTTGAGCAGAGACACAGAAGTGATCCCCAGGGTGTATTTCCTATTTCCCATCCACTCATCAAGATTTTTCTTGAAGAGTGCTAATGAAGAACTTTGCTTGACATAGATGGGTAGCCTGTTCCAGAGTATGGGAAGTCTCTGGGACAGGAATCCATCCCTCCAGCATGTCCTGTTTATTGCGGTGACAAGGTTTAGGTCTCTAGAGTGTGTTGCTTGGAGGGATTGGGATTTCTTTAGGTGTAGCATGTCCAACAGCCCTGGGTTTGACATACCTTTATATGTTAGGCAGAGATTACCTCGGAGTAGACGATATGCTACGGAGTAAAGCTGGAGTTATTTGAGGTGGTCAGTGTAGGGCATTTGTTTGGGGCCAGTAATCCTCTTTGTGAGGTACTTCTGTGGCCTTTCCAGCTGCTGCAAATGTCTTGTGAGGTACATTCCAAAAGGGGTGTTGTACTCTATAATGGGTCTAATGGGTGTCGAGTAGAGAGGAACAATGACCTCTTTTTTCCTGGATGAGAACCCTTTTATGATGAGGTGTGCCACATAGAAGGACTTCCTGACTACTGTGGAGATGTGACTATCAAAGGAGAGACTACTGTCCACCTGGGTCCCAAGGTCTCTTATCACGCATTTGGTGTTAAGTAGATTTCTGCGTATGTGGTAGTTCATGGGTACAGAGTTTTTACCAAAGGGGTTGACACTGCACTTTTTGGCATTGAGCTTGAGGCCATGGCTCTGACACCAGGCATCTGTCTCAGTGAGGCCCTTCTGTAGGATGTCCACATCTTTTGGGGACTTGACTATGGCTCCTAGTTTGCAGTCATCTGCGAACTTCGTTAGCCAGAGGCCTTCTGTGTTAGCCTGTACTTCAGAGAAATAGATACCAAACAGGAGAGGTCCCAGGATGGAACCCTGTGGTACTCCATGTGTCACTGCTTTGAGGTCAGTTTTGGAGTCTGCAACTTTTACAGTGTGGGTTCTGTCAGTGAGACAGTTGGCAACCCATCTTGTGACGTAGGGATTTATACCTAGTTTAGTGAGTTTAGCTATAATTTCAGAATGGGAGATGGTGTTGAAAGCCTTGGCGAGGTCAAGATAGGTTGTTTGAACCACCTTACCCTCATCTACGGCTTTGGTGACTGCCTCAAAGTAGTCCATCAGGTTTAGGAGGCATGATCTGCCTTTCACAAACCCGAACTGGGTGGGATCCAGAGTTTGGAGGTTACCAATGTCTTTGCAGACCAGGCTCGTCAGGCTAATAGGTCGATAGTTCCCGGGATCAGTGGTGGCTCCCCCTTTGTGTTAGCATTGTCGCCTCACAGCAAGAGGTTCTCCGGTTTGATTCTTAGCTGGAGCGCTTTCTGTGTGGAGTCTGCATGTCCTCTCTTTGGTTGACTGAACTTTAATACATTCAGGTAGGTGTGTGCATCTTTGTGTGCCTTCTTTGAAGGTTTGGCGCTGGCTTGGCAACTCGACACTGTAAACATCCACTGCCAATCTGTAGTGGACCGGTGATCTGCCGTGATGACCCCTAACTGGGAAAAGCCAAAACAGACCTTTAGCTCAATTGAAGCCTGGCTGACAATCACAATTACTTTTTCATTCCAAAAAAACAAAATTTCTACTCTTCTCAGCAAAACCCCTCTCAGTTGACTTTGAAATATTCTCCCAGAATAACACAGAAATTGAAATAATGTCCAATGCCAAGCTTCTAGGCGTTACCATAGATAATAAACTCACATTTGAATACCATATTTGTAATGGCATTAAGAAAACATATTGCAAACTAGGAACTCTATATAGACATAAGAAGTTCCTGGACAACTCCACCAAAACAACCCTTGCCAGTACTTAATTGCTTCCCTCCCTCCTATATGGTGCCCCCCATTTTCACCACTCTGCACTTATCACTACAAAATAAGCTCCAGTCCTGCTACTACAAGCTTTCCAAATTTGCCACAGGCGGCTCCTACCGCTCACAATACTGCCGAGCTGTAAAAGAACTAAACTGGCTTGATTTCCCACAACACCTTTACCTCCTTCAACTGTCTATAGTTCATAAAATTATCTACAGCCCAGATAGCTGCCCTGCTCTTAAATCCATACTAAAATCTTATATCCACACAAGAACCCTCCGCTCTGAAAAATAAACAACTCATAACCATCCACATACCTAACAAAAGAGCTGGGCAGTGTCTATACTCTCTTGCTGTTGTAAAACAGTGGAACGCCCTTGCTACAACCATAAATAGCATCAAGTGTTTTAACAAATTTAAGTCCACCCTAAAAAACTATCTACTCAGTATTGTGACTGCCCCTGCACCTACTCAAAAAGGTAATAAACTCTCCCATCTGCTCTGAACTGTCATCTATCCTATCAACATAATAAATTCTCTCCAAACCTGTACAATACATAAAATTCACAATCTTAATTACAGTTGTTTTGTACAATGTCTTCTCTTTATTTCCTGACTTAATTGGTATTCTGACTCCTTGAATCCTCTTTGTCCCTAACTCTCCTATAAAAATATATCCCTGCTATATTCTCTAATGAAAAAAAAAACTGTTATCTGCTTATTGACTATGTTTTACCTACTACTATGTATAATACATTTAACAAACAAGGATACTCTAAATGACATGTGTACCTACTATATAACTCTACTGTTTAATAGATATTTTTAGATACTGTATGTTTGTAGGTTTTAGCATCTCTATGTACTTTTAATACTTTTTTATATGTCACATGTATAATGTTTAGATGGAGCTTTTCTCCCCAGCCCTTAGCTGAACATGAGTTCCTGACCCAGTGAGACTTTACCGGTCAACAAATGTCAATAAGTAAATAAGTAAATGAAGGAATGAATGAATGATGCACATCCATTCATTCCCTGGTAATAAGGATCATCCTGATAGCTGCAAGGGCAGGAACCTTTGTAGCTGACCATTATTTGTGCAGATGATGAGGATGCCTGTGCTGTCACTGGCATCCAAGAACATGAAAGTCTTTTTGTATTTTGACTCGAACCACTCCCATGGGGTGACATGCAAACCTGCATAACTATAGGGGCTGCTAATCCTTCCACCATGTCTGTGCATGTTTGCTCCCTCAGATGCAGGACAGGAACTACAATCCTCAATTTGGGCAGCCACAGTGCATACCTATGCTTTTTGTGTTAGACCTCTGTCCCGTAATACCCAGGTGGCAGACATAACCAGCTGAGAGTCACTTCCACCCTTCAGAATAGGCATCAGTCACCATCATTCACCATAGCCACTAATCAAACTCAGGTCACCTGTACTGTGGCCAGAGCTCCATACCTTTTAAGACACTAGGTTGGCTGAGGACACCACATTTAATTTGTAAAGGATTTAGTTACTTAAAGTTGTCAGCAAACTTGATTCTTAATGGTGTTCAGTGGATACAAGACAAGTCTACTTTATTTCTCAGTAATGAGCCACGGTGGTGCAGCGGTTAGCGTTGTCGCCTCACAGCAAGAAGTTCTCCCATTCAATTTTCGGCTGGAGCGCTTTCTGTGTGGAGTCTGCATGTCCTCCCCATGGTCGAGTGACATTTAAAGACATACAGGTAGGTGTGTGCGCGAATGGGTGTACCTTCCTTGAAGGTTGGCCATCGGGCTGGCAACTTGGCACCATAAAAATCCACTGCCATTCATGAGCGGACCGGAGTTCTGCTGTAGCGACCCCTGGCCAGGAAAAGCCAAAATACATTACTTTTTACAGTACAACCTTTTAACATAAAAAAAACAACTGCCAATCATAATGTACCTTACATCAACACCAGGCTGAAGGATCAAGATAAAGCTCCATTCACTACAAAGAATTATGATCACGTCATCAATCATAACTTTAAATTATGTGTTCTTGACATGGATGGCAAGATAAAGCTCTTGAGCTTTGCTCTTGAGGTGAATGTCTTGGCACTTGTGTCTCAAACACATAAGCAGTTATGATATGTGACCTGATCATAATCCTGTATATTATTGGCTAATTTGCATGTCTCTGAATCACTGGATGATTACTACAAATGTTAATAATCTGTTTTCTGCAGTAATGACCACTAGTGCCCCATGCATCTCATTGGTACAGACACCCCTGTCATTCACTTCCCCACACACATAAAAGCATTCAAATACACACACACACACACACACACACACACACACACACACACACACACACACACACACATACATACATTCTCATACCTCTCAACTGCACATTACTGAATAAAACACATATGATTTTTCATCGTATAATCACCATGTCCCTGACAATAATGAATGCAGTCAGTCATTCAGTCAGTCAGTCAGTAATAGAAGAATGATGCCCCACTCAGGCATTGTAAATAAGTGTGCCAAATTAGGTATAAACCCCTGTGTCACCTGCTGGATAACCAACTGACTCACAAATAGGACACAACAAGCCAGGTAGGAGAACTTATTTATTATTATTATTTTATTTATTATTTGCAGTTTGTTTGCCGGGATAGTCCATTGGGCCACAAGGAGCCTGTTTTCAATGGAGTCCTGGGTAGAAAAGCTCCAGAAAAATACAAATGCATAGTGCACATTGCACATAAACATTACAGATTACTTCATAGGAATACAAAGTAAATATGATAAGACAAGTTAACAATGATAGAATACATCAGTAATGCAATAAACAGCAATAAAGCACATTTTGTTTATCAAGAGTAGCAGTTTAGGGTAACAGTTAAGAAGTTAGTCAAACAACTCACTAGTGATGTGTAACTATAGGAGGTAGTGATGGCATATTTAGTTTTAGGAGAGTAAGAAGTGGTATAGGAACAATTAGGTAGGATGTGAACAGGAGCACTTCCATTGTGAAGTTAGGTGTGAGTGCAGCAAGGTTTTAAATGAGGAGAGACTGCTAGTGGTGCAGATAGGAGATGGTAGAGAATTCCAGAGGTGTACTAGAGAGAAGGGCACTAGATGATTCCCAGCCGGACATGTGGGTTTGTGCAATTTAATTAGTTTTTGGGAGTTGGATCTGAGAAGTCGATCTGGTTCATGGATTTCAAGGGTGGTGGCTAGGGAGGAACAGAGAGAAGGGTTGTAAATGAGTTTGTGTGCTTGGATGAGTTGGGTGTAAGTGAGGTAGTTAGGTAGCTCTAGCCAGCTTAGTTGGTGAAGGGAATTACAATGGTGAGAAGTGGCTTTGTGACCTGCAGCAAATTTTGATATCTTGTTCTAGCAAGAGGAGAGTTTTGTCTTGAGGGAGGTTTGCAGGTTGATGCACCATATAGGAGGGATGGGATGAGATATGTGTTGGCTGGTATGAGCCTGTTAGAGGGAGAGAGATAATGATTATGGCAGTAAAGCATACCAAGTTTTTTATGTTTTTTTTTTATATTTACTTGTAAATGTTTGTCGAATTTTAGTTGACCATCAATGAGTAGTCCTAGTAATTTAGTGTCAGAGACTATTTCTAGAGGAGTATTGTTTTTGCTGGTGATTACGAATGAGTGTTTATCTAGGGAGGAGGTTTTAGAGGCGGTGAATAACATAAGTTTCATTTGGTTATATTAAGATCCAGATGGTTGTCTAGCATCCACTGCTTAGTGGAGCAGAAGGCGCTTTGGGTTAGCTTGTTTAGAGTGGGGATAGAAGGGGAGGAGCAGATAATGGTAGAATTGTCAGCATATTGGATGAGGCTGGTGTTTGGAATGGCTTAGTATTAGTCGTTTATGAATATGTTGAATAGTAGGGAGCCTAAAATGGAACCTTGGGAGACACCTGTGGGAGTATTGAGGAAGAGTGAGGTGGCTTTTTTCCATTTAACTGCTTGTTACCTATTTGTGAGGTAACTGGAGAACCAGTTGGTACAGGAAGGGGATAGGTTTAGTTTGGAGAGTTTATTAAGAAGCAGGTTGTGGGAAATGGTGTCAAACGCCTTAGAGAGGTTGAGGAGGAGGGTGGACATGAAATGGACTGAATCACGGGCTTAGTTAATTGTTTCAAGGAAGGAGAGGAGGGCAATGAAGGTGCTATGACTGGGTCTGAATCTGTGTTGTGTGGGGGTAAGAAGCTGTTTTTTAATGAGACAGGGTAAAAGTTGTTGGTGGATAGATTTTTCAAGAAGCTTAGAAATGGGGGATACGCTAGTGATAGGGAGGAAGTTTAGAATGTAATTGTTATTGCCTCCTTTGTGGAGAGGAGTAATAATGGCTTTCTTCCAGAGCTGGGGGACCTGGCATTCTGAGATAGACCGATTAATTAGCATGCTGATAGGGAGAGCAATGGCTTCTGTGGCTACTTTTTGGAAGTAGGAGGGAATTTCATCAGGGGCATTGGAACCAGGTTTTAATTTTAGGAGAAGTATTTTTATGGTGGATATGGATTGATGGAGAAGGGTGGAGATTGGGGTCAAGGGATGCTAGGGGAGGAAGGGATGGGTGCAGGCTGAGGAGGGGTCACTGAATTGTTGGTGAAGGATGATGTTAGCTTGCTCATGGACTTTATGAAGAAAGAGTTAGATTGGGTGGCTAAGTCCATGTCAGAGACATCTGGGTTAGGGCAAGGGTTTTCTTGTTTCCAAGGGTTGAGGAGAGATGAGATTCCTTTCCAAAATAGTTTGGGACTGGTGGTGTGGTTGGTTTGGAGAGTGGAGAAATAGTCTTTGCGGTCTGAGGTAATACGATTTTTGACTTTACTACGTAGTGTTTTATATTCATTAATGGTGGTAGTGGTTTTATTTTTGTGGTAGCGTGTCCAGGCTTTGTCATGGAGTCGCATAGTAGCCAAAGGGTTTTTGGTTAACCAGGGTACAGGGTTACTCTTTGGACATTTTGTTTTTAGAGGGGCAAAGGAGTTGAGCAGGCTTGTGAAGTAGAGTTAAAGTAGGGGAGAGCATTGTCTAGGGGAAGAGTCTTTAATGGGTTCCAGTTTGTGCTTTTTAGTACATTTGAGAAAGTTTCAGGATTTAAATTTTTTAGGCAGCGATTGGAAGTATAGGTGTGAGTTAGTTGTATAGAAGAGGGTGACAGCAGGCAAAAGTGGGGAAGTAATCACCTAGTGGGTCCGGGAGAGTACCACTATCTGAGATATAGCGAAGATGGGATACTAGAATCCAGTCTATTGTACTTCCAGTAGTGGAGTTCTTGGAAGGCCTAGTAGTGGAATTGATTAATTGCGTAAAGTTGTATAAGTTAATATTGAGTGAGTTAGTGGGAGATTGGATTGTGGCCCTGTTTATGTTACTGTCACCCAGGATTATGGTTTCATGAGTAATATTGGTGGAGACCCAAGAGAGAATATCTTCAAGGGATGAGATATTATCTCTGGGGGGAATATAGAGGGAGAGAACAAATATAAGTTTATGCTTGTTTAGGTGGAGTAGGGCTGGTATCATTTCTGCCTTGGCAAACTTGGGAAAGGTTTTGGTATAGGGGGTGACTTAGAGGGATGCTGAGTATAGGAGATCTACACGATCCCCCCCCCTTTTTTTGTGTTTTGTCATTCTTTAACATGTGGTAGTTGGGTGGTATTAATTCAGAGTCTTTTATATGGGGTTTAATCCAGGTTTCTGAGAAGGAGAGAATATCAGGCTGGTTATGTAAAAGCCAAGCATGAAGGTTTGGAATTTTGTTACATAAGCTCTGCATATTTAGAGCTGAGAAGTGGAGGAGTTTGCCTGTTTCTTGGGGGGATAGGGTTGGGGGGCTCGGTTCAGTGTGGTAGAGGGGCCTGTGTTTGGGTGGATGTCCCCAGAGAGAAGGATAGAGATAAGATGATGGAAGAGGTATTTGGTTTGTTTGGAGTGCAGTGTACTGGTAGTGAGTTTTGTGGACTTTTGACTCATGTTGTTGGGAGCAGTGTTTTTAGAGTTAGGTAGGAGTCTATAGGGGAAGAGCATGCTAGTGTTGAGGGGGTAGCGACAAGGAGATATATAGGTAGAAGTATATGTGTACTTTGTAGAGGATGGGATAGTGGTGTGAAATGGGGGGGTGCATTAGTAGGTTGGGTGAGATAGTTTAGGTAAGTTAAGGTAATTAGAAGTATTGTTTGAGTAAGTAGGGATAGAGATTTGAGGGTCATGATATTGGTTTAGGATGGCAGTATGGGGTGAGTTAAGTTGGAAAGTTAGTTTATTGCCTTTAGAGATATTGGTTTAGGTTTCTTGTTTGTCAGGATAAGTAGTGTTACATAGTAAACTCTAAAGGGGTAGGTTTACTTTGAAGGGTGGACTGTGGGAGGGGATTGCTGGGGATATTATGGGTTATTTGGATTGGATAGTAGAAGAGGTGGGAGTGGCTAGCTAAGTATAAGTGCAGAGGTACCAGCGTGGCCAAGGGAAGGGAGAAAGGTCAGTGAGAAAAACAATTAGTAGAGTCATAGGTAAGTTCAGAAGAAGATATGCAAGGGGGGGTAAGGGATGTTATAGTAGTAGTAGTGTTGGGGAAATGATTAGAGGGGTTCACAGAGGTTAGCACTGATAGAGTGAAGAAATGGATAAAAGAATAACTTTTAACTGTACTAAGAGAAAAAGAGAAAAAAAAGTTGAGTGGGCAAAGGCTGCCATCTAGTGGTCAGTCCCTGTATTTACAACAATGGCACCACGATGGGAGATCACAAGACTGAGAAAAAAAAACAGAAGGAGAAAGTCCGGATTGTTAATTAAGAGGCTAGGATAAGGGCAAGTATGGGGGGACTCAGAGTAAGAAGGGTATGGCTGCTGGTTCTCATGGCAGGGAACGTGCTCTAACCACCTAGCAGGAATTAGGCACTATTACTTAATTATAGAAGGTAAGCATCAGTTGCACATACTTTCTTGCTTCATTGAATGAGTACAGCTCAGGGAGTAGTTTGTCTCTTTTCCTGGCTGGGGATGAGACAACAGATTTTGTTTTATGTTTATTTTTATTTCTTAGATGTCCAGCAGGGCACAGTTGCAAGGTGAGTGTTAGGCAAGTAGGATGGAAAGCTGGGGAGGTATATATATATATATATATATATATATATATATATATATATATATATAGAGAGAGAGAGAGAGAGAAATTGTAATGGGGTATAATGTACAGAAAAATATAGGCTTTCAACAGTGATAAAAAACCAGGTACATAACATGAGAATCAAATCAGGAGATATGCACAGAAGCAGTTTCATTGATTACATTAGAATAAACACACTAACTAAGATATTAAGCTGCATTTGAGTGAATGAGACTATAGATGTAGCAGATTACTACATGGGCAAGTTATGTATCACAGTGTGCTTCTAGTCGCACGTTAAAACACGCTAGTGTAGACTTTCTGCTTCCACAATTAGTTTACTAATATTCCTAAAATTAAGCTTCTAGCTACACACTAATATACTAGCAT
This sequence comes from Protopterus annectens, assembly GCF_019279795.1. Taxonomy (NCBI): domain Eukaryota; kingdom Metazoa; phylum Chordata; order Ceratodontiformes; family Protopteridae; genus Protopterus; species Protopterus annectens. The sequence goes on from NC_056726.1 coordinate 218,638,324, forward strand.
GGACAAATGTTCATATGCCACAGTTATGCTTAATTAAGTCTCCTCCAATTAAGTTTTATATAAGTTCAGAACAGCAAGCAGTACACATTATAACAGGTTACATTCCTCTTGTTGAGCAAAAATATAAAAAAAAAACTCTAGTGTGGATTAATTTTCATTGCCGCAGTTATTGAATATTTTAAGTTCAGAACAGGTTAAATTCCTCTTGCTAAGCAAAAATGCATGCTAAGATAAGCTGAGAGTCACTTATGTATGCAAAAAATGCCATTCAATAGCAGAGTCTCCTAGGCTTCTGTGCTGGGTCAATTCCTTTTTCACATTTACATCTGTGAGTTCAAGGCCAATGTCAAAGGCCTCTGGCTGACCAAATTTGTAGATGATTACACACTAGGTGCAGTCATAGAATCTCCCAATGACACAAATATGCTCCAAGAAGGCTTTACATAGACCAACAATGGGTGCTAGAGTCATGGGCTAAAACTCAATGCCAAAAATTGCACAGTAGTGTCTTTCAGAACGACAGCCACAGCAGGAAATTACTGCATTGATAGTATCCCTAAGGGTTGACCCTGTGGTCAAGGACATGGGAACACACGTACAGTGACTTGGCTTTTGATTTCCATGTGTCTACTGTAGCAAGGAAGTCATTATATGTTGCACAAGTAATAAGCAGGGGTATGGCATTTAAATCCAAGGATGCCATTGTTTAATTTTACTCTGTCCTCATTAGACCAATCATTGAGTATGGTGCCCCTTTTGTATGTACCTGACCTGGAGTATGCAACAACTGAAGCATCCACAGAAGTTCCGCAAAAAAATAATACATTATGTAGACAATCTCCTACACAAACCACCTCAAAGCCTTATCCTTACACTCTGTCTCCTACAGACTGCTAACCTACAAATCATACTCTGATCCAGCCCTTTTGGACTTGTTGCACATCTGCAAAATAAATAACATCAGAAACATCATGTCTAGGGACAAACACCTTGCCTACAACATAACATAAGTAACACATGTTGGAGGTGACAGTTATGTATCTCAGAGTACTCCTTCTCTGGAACAGACTTCCCATCCATGTAAAGCAGAGTTCCTCCCTGCACTTACTGAAACACAGCTTGGATCTGAAAAACAATATCCAAAGTGTCCCAAGCTGAATAATGGATAAAAACACACTCATAAAAAAGAGAACCCACCAAAGACCTGCAGTGACCAGAGTCAGCTGAATTTAGTGTGAAACAAGTTTAATATTAGCTTTTGTGTATAACACACTTCTTCAGAAATCTTCCACATAACAAACAAATAATTTTTAAATCCAAATACAACAGTAAAAACACACTTCCAATTATTTAATCAGTTACACTCAACTGAATAAAAAATTACATTCCATCAAGCAGAAAATAAATAAAGTTAAACCTAAGCATTTTGCAAAAAAAGTTTTCTGTTAAAACTTTCCATTTAAACCTGTTTATTGACTTTCAGTCACCTCTCTTTTTAATCATTTGATGTTATTGGAATCATTTATTCCTGGTAATTTGTCAGCCCCTAATTTGAGTTGCCATAATGTCTCCTTCTGTTCAACTTTATTCTTGTTCTCATCACCTCTAAGATCTTTACGTACTTGCTCTAAAATAGAAAACATAATTTTATTATTTTCTTTGCATGTGAGTGTGAGCTTATATAAGCCATTTTTTATGCCTTTAGTTTTTATAAAATAAAGATGCTCTTTGATTCATTTTTCCAAACATCTAGTAGACATCCCTATATAAAAAAACAGTCACAGCCTGAGCAAACACATTGGTTTTACAATTATACACCCCTAGTATAGTTAATGTCCTGTATAAATGTTTTAAATTAACAAAAGGCCCTTCCAAAGTATAGCCACACACTGTGTACCTTTACACTTTTATACATCTCCTTATTTCTATTAGACATTTCTCCTATAGATATAACATGGTATTTTCATTCTGTAATAACCTTTTTATGTTATTATAATTATTGTATACAAACTTGGGAAAGTCACCTATCAGACTAACTCTGAATTTCCCTCCAGTATTCTCCAGTTGTTCCTTATGATGGAACACATATCCTTGCTATCTATATTTATATTCAAACAGCATACTGTGGTATTATTGGCAACCTTATCATCATTTCTGGTGATTTTTCTTAAGGGTTTTAGTAGAATTGGTTGAAATTTCATTGCTCTCTTTATTTTGATTTCCTCAGCAGTTTTTAATAAAAGTTCCCTTCTGTATCCTCGTTGTATAAACATAGCTATTATTAAATCTACTTCTTCCTCAAACCAGATGTCATTAGTAATCTTCCTCGATGCCCTAAGAAATTGGCCTCTTGGTATGTTCTTCTTAAAGAATGAGGGTGATTACTGTCAGAATAGAGATAGTTGTTAATAAATGTATTCTTCCTGTGTATTTCACTCTCAAATTTGTACTTAGTTTGATTCCAAATGATATGTACATCTAGGAAATTCACAGTCCACCCCTTTTCTCCCAAGGTAAATTTCAAAAAAATCAGACTTCTCATTCACTATATGTTGTGGTGACCCTTCTCTGGGCCAGTAATCAAGGAGCCTGAATCCTGACCACTGACACTGGAGAGACATGTTCACTTGGAATACAGTATTTCCAGATGCAGCTGTCTGCACCAAGTACAATTTCCCTAAAGAGCACACAGGGAACACAGTCAGCCTGAGGTCTGGCTCTCTGTGTATCAGTCTCCCTCCATGGCCCCAATAAGGCTCCCCACTAGCACAGCTACAGGGTTAAGTCCTCAGCTGAGTGTCCAAGCCAAGTCCTCCAGCACCCTCTCTGTAAAACAGTGCTTCATGTTCCTGCTCCAAGTAGCTGACACACATACACTGTGAGATTTTATTTTATACACACACACACACACACGCACACACGCACACACGCACACACACACACACACACACACACACACACACACACACAGATCTGGAAGGGCTGACACAGATTTACCTGCTGTGCCCACCTTCTGCCCAGAATATAAAGTAGTTATCACTGCCACCAGACATTCCACAATTAGCTACTATAAGGCCTTTAACAAATGGTGTCCAATTTTACTGTGCAATATTAATACTAATATAAATGGTAGTAGTTAACTAAAACAGCTAGGCCTCTTGGAGTGGCCCACATAGTGTCACCAACTTAATATAAGCACTGTCAAAGGTTAAATACTTTCTTAAAGGACCACCTATAGTAAACATTGTAAATATATTTAATAGTAAATAATAAATAAATATGAAAATACTGAATATATATTTACAGTAAACCACAGAGTTCAAATCACAGGAGGGACTAGCCCGATCAACAAATGTAAAATAAAATAAAATATTGAAAATAACATTGATGGACAGACTCAGACAAATAAAGAAAAACAATATCTAAACTAAGCTTCACTATATTTTCCTGATTGAATTTGGGAGACTTACTATTCCATACTTACTTAATAGAGCAAGGCAGATGATGTGGTGAATGGTCCTTCTTGTTGTCAGGCCTAGGAAAGACTATGGTGGGATGTTGGCATAATAGTTACATTGTTTACCTTACAGACACAAGATGTAGGGCTTGATTCTACCTTGGGGTAATTGGCTAGGCTTAAAGTGACCCACAAGGACAGTTAGCCTAGCAAGAACCTATGAACTCAATACTGAGAGATTTCTCTTTATAATATCTAAAATTTCCAAGATGGCTGGCAGAATGACCTCATCTGGTCACTTGACTCTAGGTTCTCACACTATTCCCCTTTGAAACTTGAGACAGTATGTTAGCATAGATGTGATAAGATGCATATTTAAAGTTTCAGTAATGTTTATGGCAGTGCCTGGGTCTTCCTCTTTTTTACTGAGCTAGTGAACAAAGGCTTCTTCCAGACATGCCATCTCTGGTCCTATTCAGAGCTTTGAGATAAGCACTTCCATGGCCCAACAGGTGGTTCAATTAACAGTATTTTTCTTAAAGTAAGAAGTAAGCTAGCTGTTTAACCCCTTCTCTTCCAGTGTCCTTTGCTAATACATACATACAGTCTCACATGTATATTCATTTTCTGTCCTGCAGAACCCACTGTTGATACATTGTTTAACACTAAGAACTTTACAAACACATTTTGATTTTCAAATGCCATACAGTTGTAATACATATGTAACATAATCTGTACAATTCAAATGCCATACAGTTCTAATACATTTGTAACATAAGCATTTTTGCAAATTAGTTTGACATTTAAATGTTCAGGCCATGGTGGTGCAGCTGTTAGCATTGTCGTCTCACAGCAAGAGGTTCTCCCATTTGATTCTCAGCTGGAGCACCTTCTGTGTGGAGTCTGCATGTCCATTCCCACAGTCGAATGACGTTAAAGACCTGCAGGTAGGTGCGTGTGTGAATGGGTGTGCCTTCTTTGAAGGCTGGGTATCGAGCTGGCAACTCGGCACCATAAAAATCCACTGCCAATCATGAGTAGACCGGAGTTTTGCTGTGGTGACCACTAACTGGGAAAAGTCGAAAGACATTACTAGTTTGATATTCAAATGTCATACAGTTCTAATACATTTGTAACTCAAGAATCTTGTATAAGTCAGTTTGACATTCAAAGTATATATCATTCATTACACAACTCCAACTGGCTATGCTAGCACTAGCCCATATCATCACATATGTAATAACATTTCAGCATACCCTTCATCTCCTTGTACAATAGAAAACAAATAGTCTACAACTCTATTGTAAAATATTACTTTATGGGTATTTAAAATGGGAGTCAGTATAAAATGTTCCCACCAGCCTAAAACAATGTCTGCAAAGGCTGGGGCAGTAGCCAACCCCATTGCTAACCCTCCTATTTGTTTATAGATGTTCTTCTTAAACAAAAAATAATTATTCATCGGCATTATATCAAGGAGGCTACAGTATAAATAAATGTCATCATTGGAAAAATTGTCTAACTTGCATACGTAATTCCTAACATAATCCAGTCCTAGCTCAAGGGGCATGCTAGTGAATAGTGACCATACATCAACAGTAATCATGTTCTTATTAATGTGAAATGTTTTGTTTTCCTTAAATATTCTAAACTTGTCTAAAAAAATCCCAGGAGTCTTAAATGTAAGACCCTGACTTTTGAACAACTGGATTCAGTACTGCATCTAAGAATAAGGAGATCCCTTCTGTTACATAATTGGGGGCTGATACAATTGGCCAAAAGGGTAGGTCAGTAGGATTTTTATGTATCTTGTGTAGCCCGAACAGGGTACCCAAGATTGGGCTGTTAATTTTCATAAACTTATATTGGTCCAAATCTCTAAAACCTTCCATAAACTATTCATATAACAAAGACTATATTTGGTTGTAACTAACTTGCACTTCTTGTGCTGATACTAATGAATATTGATCTTGATTATTCAACACGTTTTCCATGGAACCTACGTAATCAGTCTTTTGCATTATCACCAAGCCCCTACCCTTATCTACTTGCAAATATCTAATTTCTTTAAAGTTTCTTAATTCTTTCAAAGCCTATTGCTCTGCTTTAGTCAAGTTAAAAACATTCTCTTTAGTTTAGCTTTTAACAGTTCTTTTATATCATTTTTACATGAACTTTCAAAAACCTTCAATGTATTATTTAATGCAGGATTAAAAGTATACATTTTTTTAAACCTACCTTCAGACAGATTGAGATTTTTAAACACATATTTCAAATTCAGCTTGCAACTGTATAATTTAATTTCTAATAACATTCTATTTAAGTCTATTCTCTTAGGGGTACAAAATTCAAACCTAAATTTAAAATGCATAACTGTTCAGATGAAAATGTCATTTTAGATAAATTAAATACTTTATTGCTGTTAATTATTAAGTGTCTGTGAGTGAGTCCATTTTTTGTTCTTTCCTCTGGAAGGCATCTTCCAATTGTTTCCATTGTTCTTCCCTTTCCGTTGAAAAAATTTTGTGGTTTAGCTCCCAAAGGGACTCCAGCAGCAGTAGTTTGTGTAGGTGAATATAATGGGAAAAAAAGAAGCTTACGCCACTACTATGCAATCTTGGGATCCGATAACTTGTAACTCCTTCTAAGACAATGTATCCAAGGTACCATCAAGACAAGCAGCAGCCGTTGAGTGAAAAAACCAATTTAATCCAACATAAAAAACGAACACAAACACCAAGAAAGTTAAGCGCTTTCACCTGTACACATCACAGGCTTCATCAGAATATAATGGCAGTTTGTCAAAATCAGTTCTGTTCGCATTCTGTAAAATTGCAGAACCACCATTGCCCTCCATATGAGAATCTTCTACCAAAATGTCACTTCCACTTATTGAAGCAGTCACAATTTCCTCCCCTAATGTTGTTTGATGATTGGATGTTATACCTTTATCTCTTAACCTTGAGGAGGAATGTCCACTTGTCTCTTCGATATTCCTCCTCTTATTATTACAAAGTGTGAATATGCTTACCCATTATTGTAAGCTTCAATGTATCTCATAAGTTTTTTATTTTTCTGACTAATCACGGTTTTCTCAAAATCCTCCACCACTTGAAGTGTATTATCATTTTCAAGTCTCAAACTAGGCAACTTTAGAAAAAGTTGTTGTAAAATGTGTTCCATCTTAAGAATCTCTTGGCAGTCTTCACCTAGTATTTTCTTATTGTGTTCTATCAAGAGTTTTATAAACTCCAATCTGCTCCTATTAAAAAACTGAATGAAAGTATTAAAAACACATCACATCTGAGCTAGTTAACCTGTTTAGGAATGTGAAAAAACATAAACCTTTTGGAACTATTTCTAGTTCCACACATCTTTCAAAATATGTGTTTTTTATAACAAGTACCCTGTATTTTTGAGATGTTTCTCTAAAGTGAATAATATAGTCTTAAACTCAGATTTTATATTCTGTTCTTCATTCACACCACCAGTAGCCACAACGGCCTCAAGGATGATTACCAATGACATCAGGTTTGAGGAGGAAATAGATGTAATAGTAGCTATGTTTCTACAAAGAAGGTACAGAAAGGATCTTTTATTAAAAACTGCTGAGGAAATCAAAATAGAGAGAACAATGGAATTTCAACCATTTCTATTAAAACCCCTAAGAAAAATCACCAGAAAGTGTGATACGATTGCAAATAATACCACAGTATGCTGTTTGAATATGACTGTAGATAGCAAGGATGTTTGTTCCATCATAAGGAAGTACTGGAGAAAACTGGGGGAAAATTCAGACTTAATTAGTTTGATAGGTGACTTTCCCAAGTTTGTATAGAATAATTATAAAAGTATAAAATTACAGAATGAAAATACCAAAGTTATATCTACAGGAGAAATGTCTAATAGAAATAAGGAGATGTATAAATGTGGAGGGTGCACAGTGTGTAGATTTATTTTGGAAGGGCCTTTTGTTAATTTAAAACATTTAGACAGGATGTTAACTATACCAGGGGTGCATAATTGTAAGACCAAGAGAATTGTATATATCAGTGTTTGCTCAGGCTGTGACTGTTTTGTTATATAGGGATGTCTACTAGATGTTTGGAAAAATGAATCAAAGAGCATCTTTATTCTATAAAAACTAAAGACATGAAAATTCCTTATATAAGCACACACTCACATGCAAAAAGTTAAGAAAATTCTGTTTTCTCTTTTACAGGAAGTACCTAAAGATGTAAGAGGTGGTAAGTACAAGAATAAAGTTGAACAGGAGGAGACATTATGGCAACTCAAATTAGGGTCTGGCAAATTACCAGGAATTAATGATTCCACTAGCATCAAATGTTTTTTTTAAAGAGAGGAGACTAAAAGTCAATAAATAGGTTTATATGGAAATTTTTAGCAGCTGTTGATGTGACATCCCAACTCCATGTTCAAAAATAAAAAGGGGTCAAGGAGGGTTGAATCACCAATAACATAGAATGGTAGATGTAAATCACAGCACAGGAGTCTATATGAGGCAAAATATAGGGATACTGTTTCAAGCTTGTCTTAGTAAATGAGGTTGTCTAGCTTGGTGATCTTTTTATTTATCAAAGTCTGGAGGGGGTGCATTTGGATAGTTGCACACACAAATGTGCATTATATTGTATAACTGGTCTGTTCAGGGAAGATCATAGGTTCATAGATTAGTACTAAGCTAACTGCCCTTGCGAGCCATTTTAAGCTGAGCCAGTTATCCCTTGTGAGACTCAAAACCTGCACCTTGTGTTTCTAAGGCAAACACCTTAACCATTAGGCCACCCTCCCAAACCTATAAGGGAAGGATAACTTTTTTATTGACTAGGAAGAGATACCTTAACTTTTAAACAGGGCTAGTCAGAAGGCTTTCCCGAATACTGTTCCTGCATGGTGGTCAAAAGATGGAGAGTTGTTTATAATTGTATTAAGATATCTGATGACCATATAATTATGGAGCAGAGTGTCAGCTATAATGTAAGCTGTTGTTGTGTTTTGCTTACCTAAGATGGCAATGCTGCAGTTTGCCTTTAACTTAAGCTTATTTCCTAATATACCGTTGATTGGTATGGTTTAGCCCCTGCTGAGTGAATGACAGTACCAGCTTACAGTCGTTAGCAAATTTATTTAGTGATATATCCTGATAATTGGTTTGGAGATAGAGCAAGCAGGTACTGATCAGAAAAGGTATCCCAATGCTGAGCCCTGGGGAATGCCTCTAACTACCTTTCTGCATTTTGAGGTGGTATCTCCTACTTTAAATACATGGATTCTAACAGACAGTTTGCTGTCTGCCTTATAACTTGTGGGTCTCTGTTTAGGCATTTAAGCTTACCTGGAATACCAGCATGGGCAATAATGGCAAAGGTCTTGACTATATCCAGGTCTGCTATATGAACTGCATGGCTGCTGTCTACAGCTTCAGTAACTTTTCAAACAAGTTTACTAAGCATACCTCTCAGCTGTCTAGATTTTTGCAAAATGTCCAGATTTCTGCCTCATATTTTGGTCTTTTTCTCATAAAATTGCAGTTTTCTAGCAAATCATTTGCAAAGCATTGAGGATTAAAGTCAGAAAATAATGAATGACATGTGATTTTCAGAGTTCATACCCTTTTGAAAATTCACGCTAATGCAAAACCTGTTATTCTATCAACTTTCTAAGTTTGTAAGAGCAATATTTAAAATTTGTCCACCCATTTTTATGTTTTTGTCCATATTTCTTGCTCTATGAGATCGAGAGGTGCGCTACTAAGTCAAACAGCCATGATCTCCTTTTGACTAAACCATATTATTGTGAGTCTAGAACATTATTTTTTTATGTTGGAACTTAAAAAGTAGGCTATAACTTAGTACACTGCTTTATTAACTGCATTTACATTTATTAGACTGATTGTTCTATAGTTTCTGAGATCTGAGATGGGGCCCTTTATGGATGAGCATAAAAACAGTAATTTTCAATGACTCGGGGAACATTCCCCAATGCTGTGTTAAAGTTAAAGCGTTTTAGTAGTTAAGAATGCTTCCTTATTATCGTTGGCTATAGATGATAATTTTAATTTGTGTTCCACTGTGCTCTTACTTATGACCTTCCTTATGGTAACTTTCAGATTTTTTGTTGAACTTTTTACATTATCTTTATTGTGGGTAGAGTTTGATTTATTACCTTTTTGTCCCTTTTATTATATAGCTTATGAAAGTTGCATTCTACCAAGATGGTTTACTTTTATCTTCCCTAGTATATCTGATGTGGATATCAGCAGCTTGATTTATGCTGTTTCTTAGACTGGAGTGAAATTCATTAGAATAATTGACAGTTGTAAACTGGATATTCCTGACGTTACTTTATATTTTCACTCCAACTGTCTAATCAATAAAAAAGGGTCTGTTGCCATGGATATGAACTTTCTCACTATGTCCATTACCATCTTCATGGATATGGGCATCCTGAGGCAATGTAGAAATTGCCTCATGTTTACTAACAAGCAGTTAATTTTCAAACAAACTGATGTGGTATATGAGATGTATTTATACTATGTCACTGGAGGCAAAGTTCTTAAGTATAAGCCCTCCTAATGTCAATAACGTTGTTAGTTGTACACACATTCCACCTATCACACACAATTCAAAGCTGACACATTGACCCATATATGCTGAGACACTTAAATGTTAACTTCCTAAACCCCAAAGACCTTCTAGATGAAGTACACATAACAAACACCCTCAGCAGCCCCGAATCCACGCTTTCAAAACAACGCCCACATCAACACATACAGACATATCTCAATGTACCTCTACTTCTAAGCCCATAAGGCAAGCCACCACACAATCCAACATTCTGGTCATCGGAGACTCCATTGTGGGACACATTGAATCCTCTTTCACCAGGCTGAGTAAGGAGAAAATCAGTATCAGTCGCTTATCAGGGGCCAGGATCCACTACATTATGTACACACTCAGGTCATTGGACCACAAGTACCAGTATGACTCAGTCATAGTCTAAGTGGGTGCAAATGACATGAGATGTACCTCACTAGAGTCTATGAAGACAGACATCATGGAGCTGTCAGACTATGTGTCCCAGGCTGGTATGCGCCTAGTAGAGCAGCATTTTACCTTCTCCAAGGATGATGCCACAATACGAACAAAAGATGACTGACTTACTTTAATAATTGGCTTTGTTTCTGGTGTCATTCTAAGGGGGTACAATATTTGTCAGCATGGAAGGAAAGGGTGAACAGGCCATGCTGTTTGCTAGGGATGGTCTGCAGTTCTCCTCTCTAGGCTTTCGGATATTAGCTAAAACATTGTCCTTTTCCAGTGTGTCTTTTTTAGGCAATGCCAAACTGAAACTACTTTCGACATAGCAAATCAAAACCATGAAAATCTAAAAGTGTTACTGTTCAATGCTAGGAGATTAAACAACAACAAAAAAAGACATTTCTTGGAAGCTCTCTTCACCCTAGAGAATGCTGACGTCTGTGCAGTCACTGAGGCATGGTTTAAAGCTGGGGAGATGGACAGTGTGAGATTATAATGCCTTCCACACATTTAGACCAGCTACTACACAGACAAGGGACTAAAGGTAAAGGGGGATTTACATAAAAAATAAATATATCTCAAGGTGGCCAAACAGAACACTACAACTGAGTTCTCCATGTTCAAATCACCATAGGCAAAATCCAGTACCACTTCCTTGCAAGCTATAGATCCCCTTTTATGACCCAGGAAACCCATACCACGCATTGAAATTTATTGAAAACAATCACCATCCAACCCAATACTATAGTCATGGGTAACTTTAATTACCCCACTATTAACTGGGAATCATGTATGACAGCAAATGTACAGGCACAGAGATTCCTGGATTTTGTAAACACAAACTCCCTGGACCAGATTGATTATACACAAACCAGGGATGCAGTCTTACTGGATCTGGTCCTCATTAATATGAGAGAGTACTGCACACCCCCTAGTGTAATGTCTTCTCTGGTAAGGTCAAACCACAGAGTGGTCTCCGAAGTAAAAATAAAACCTGGAATCCTAGCTAACCCTGGAACATTCAGGAACTTCTCTAACACTAACTTCCTACCTTGCAAACTTTCAAGCCTCCATAAACTGAGAACACTGCTGCCTACATAGAACTGTTCACAGAAACCCTATACATGCATGTTAATAGCCACATAGAGGTAACTGTACCCACCAGGAAGAAGTACAGAACTAACTCGAAAAAAGCAAGCCACAGTGCGCAGATCACAACATCAATAGACTGTGTAACAGAAGAAAGACAATCATGGCAAAAATTAGGAGGCACAGCAACCAGTAGAATAAAAGCACTCTCATCAAACTAAACAAAAAAACTTGTGGACAAATAAAGTCTACCAAAGCCAATTTTGAGGTAGATTTGGCCTCCCAGGCCAAGAACAACCACAAGGCATTCTTTAGCTATGTCTGCAACCTGAAAGGCAATACACGATTGTATGCAGATCTCATTGTAAATGGAACCACCTATACTGAGCAACTGTCAAATTCAGCTCCAACTTTACCCCTCTCTTCCCCTCAACCTTCACTCAGGAAATATCAAGTATAACTCCCACTGCTATCACTAGGGACAGGTCCTTAATGCTCTTTCTAAGACCAAGAACACTGAATCAATGGGCCCAGACAATATCCTTGGATACCTTCTATATAGCATGAAACATGACCTATCAGGCCTTCTAGAATTGCTGATTAACTGTAGCATCCAAACAGTCTTCATGCCTCATGCATGGAGAACTGCAACAGTCATCCCTCTGCACAAAGTTGAGACATCTACAGACCCAGGGAACTACAGACCCGTAAGTCTCATTAGTCTCATATGCAAAGCCATGGAAAGAATTATCATGGAAATGATCAAGAATGAGATAGAGAATCTCTAGACACTGGAGCCAACCCAGTTTGGTTTTGTCAAGGGCAGTTCCTGCCTATTCAACCTGGTAGACTTCCTTGAGAAGGTCACCAAAGCAATAGATGAGGGCAAAGTGGTTCGCACTGCCTACCTTGACCTGGCCATGGCATTTGACACAGTACCACACTCGGGCATTATTGACAAACTTAAGAGGTTAGGTACAAATCCTTATGTCATCCAGTGGATAGCCAGCTGGCTCATAGACAGGACTCAGAAAGTTAGAACTGGGGAGTCCACCTCTACAAAGAAGCCAGTCACAAGTGAAGTTCCTCAGGAATCGATCCTGTGACCGCTCCATTTTGGCATTAACTTCTCTGAAGTCAAGGCCAATGTCAATGGCTTCTGGCCTTTTAACTTGCAGTTGATTGTGAATCAGGAGCTGTCATCAAATCACCCACCAGCACAAATGTTCTCCAGGTAGGGCTGACACAGACAAACAATTGGTGTCAGAACTGTGGACTAAAATGAAATGCCAAAAAATGCATAATAGTATCCTTTGGGAAGTTATCAAACCCTGGTAACTATCATATTGACAACACACCCCTAAGAGATAATCCAGTAGTCAGGAAGTTGAGGACACACATAGACAGTAATCTAGCCTTTGACCATCACATGTCTAAAGTAGTTAAGAAATCGTTCTATGTTGTGCAACTTATAAACAAAGGTATGGCATCTAGGTCCAAGGAAGTCATTGTTCCACTGTATTCAGCATTCATCAGACCCATCAGTGAGTACAGTGCCCTCTTTGGTATGCACCTAACCAGGCATATCCAACAATTGGAATGTCCACAGAGGTTCCTCAATAAAACAATGCAGGGCATAAATAACATGTCCTATGCAGACTACCTCAAGGCCCTATCACTGTATTATGTCTCCTACAAGCTGTTGAGGGGAGACCTATGCCTGGCATACAAGGCATTGTCAGATGGCAGTCTGATGGACCTCCTGCATCTCTGCAAAACAAACCACACCAGAATTACCTATTATAAACAATAACCTTGCTTGTGATATAAATAGAGCCTGCTGGAGAGGCAAGTATGGATGCCAGAGTCTACCTTATCTGGAACAGGCTCCCCATCCATGTGAAGCAGAGTTCCTCCCTAACCTGATTCAAATGTAACTCAGGCAGTTGGATGGGGAACAGGAAAATCATCCCTGGATTGGCACCTATGTCTCCAGTGGAAACAGGCAGCCTATAAATGGTTCATCTCCCAGGTCCTTGTCACCTCCCAAGCCCCTGCATACTGATATCAAGGGTATCACAACTTGTCAGAGATTCGGGATGCATAACTAGGCTTAAAAAGGCTCTTGTGGTCACCAGCCTAGTAAATACCTATGAACCTATATGAGGTATTAGTTTTTCTGTGGTATGGAAGAGAATTTAGTACTGTTATGATCCACACAGAGATGTTCACATTGTGAGGACTAGGGCCATGGACTACCTGCATGAAGAAGTGTGAAAGGTGAGATTCTACTGACAGTTATTGGCCAAACATATATATATATATATATATATATATATATATGTGTGCAGAATTTTTAATCGAGGTGTGTTTTCAGTGATGAGTAAAAAAGCCAGTACAACTGACTGAAAAGTACCAGCTTTTTCACTATGGAATCAAGGTTCAGTGAGGTCTGGGTGAATATGCCCTTTCCTCACTGTAGTATGATTCATAGGTTCATAGGTGTTTACTAGGCTAACGACCACAAGGGCCTTTGTAAGCCTAGCCACGCATCCCAAATCTCTGACAAGTTATGCTACCCTTGATAAGTGTAAACATGGGCCTGGGAGATGAACCATTTACAGGTTATCTGTGTCCATTAGAGACATAGGTGCCAAACCAGGGATGAATTTCCGGTTTCCCATCCAGTTGTCCAAGTTGCACTTGAATTGGATCTGGGAGGAACTCTGTTTCACATGGATGCAGAGCCTGTTGCATAGACAGGGTAGTTTCTGGGATACATACCTGTCTCTCCAGCAGGTTCTATTTATATCATAGGCAAGGTTTAACCCTTTAGAACAGGTAATTCTGGTGCTGTTTCTTTGGTGGATATGCAGAAGGTCCATCAGAGTGGGGTCTGACGATGCCCTGCATGCC
>NC_056726.1:218655346-218705346 GCF_019279795.1 Protopterus annectens
GCATCAGTGGTAAGAAGGGCTTCTGAAATCACTGGTAACCTTTCTGAATCCCAGAGATTGTATATATTTGTATGGATGGAGACAGAAAGAATAAAAATATATAGTAGTTATGCCCAATTAAATAGCTAAGAAAGAAATACTGTCTTTGAAAAGGCCAACATTTGTTAAATAGTAGTAGCATACTATAGACTGGGGACTTCAAATGCAGTAGCATTGTGGCAGAAATGGAAAACAAAGTATGAAAATAGGAAACAAAGTCGTAGATGGAAAATGATTGCAGAACTTTGGGAAAATGAGAAGAACATATCATGAAAGTATACCAAATACAAGAATAAATTTTATATTTGGTAACAGAAGAAATAAGAGGAAAGCTCAGTTAGTATCTGCTTGGGTTACAGTCTATAGAGCAGTAAAGTTATATAGTAGAAAACAACAAAAGAAAAACATGTTAGAGTTATTGTAAGGCAGTCATGGACGCAGTGAAAAGGAATAAAGCAAGCATTTTTACAGTTATGACAATAGCATACAAATCAAAGTCAATATGTTTGGGAGAACTGAAAGGCAAATATTAAAATAATACAGATAATTATGTAAAAAAGAATATGTTGAAACATGGAATGAAAATAGAAAAACAAAAATTTGTGTAAAAAGACTAGAAAAATGAAATGTGAAAGATATGATAAAGAACAACAAAAGATGTTTGGAATTAACAAGAAGAGAGTGGGCGTATGACATAATGTGCAATAGTACATTAATAATGAAAGGAAGGAAGGTAATAGTTTTATATTTGATAACATAAAAGTTAAAAATTTATTTGGATGAATGTATAGATTTGAAAAGAACCATTACAGCAACGATATAATGAAAGACAGGCAACTTAAACATTTGTTTAAGAAACTAATTAGAAAAATGCAGTGAATAACAAAAAGTAGGTCAGAAAGAACACAGAACCACAATTATGTGACTGTAAAATAAATACAAAATATATTAGAAAAGTTAAACAGAGAAAGTACACCAGACATAGCACAGTATGAGTTCTATGAGCACTTATATCAATGGCAATTAGAAAAAGTATAAATGTTTTATGAATAGTTTGAAAGGATATTGTAGATTATTCAGTCTGTGAAGAAGCACTACAGCTAATATTGAAACAGGGTGACAAAAGAAATTTGGAGATTATTATGTTGTTGAACAGTGACTATAAAACAATGGGTAAACAATTTACAATGGGTAGAGTAATATGGCAAGTAAGAGAAAAAGAAGCAGGCTGGGGAAAATATAAAGATATAAGAAAAGTTTGTTGTTGATAAAAACACAACTGAGAGTATTAACAGAGAATAAAATAGATAAAAAATGTAGTTCAGATAGAACACTGTATTTGACAATATAAGTTATGACCGATTGTAGTATACATTTAAACGTTATAGCAGAAGAAAAACACTTGCAATATGGTACAATTTATTATGTATGCCTATATTTTTAATAAAAAGAATAAAAGTAAATAAATATATAAAACAAGGTTAACATTTAAGTATGTGTTTATTTACTCTATGCATAGATAAGATATCAAAACAATCAAAAAGCTGTGCATTATACTAGTACTGGACAGTAAATAATACCCATTGTTACAGACTCATGCACATGATATTACAATCATTACTACAGATGTGTGTGTGTGTGTGTGTGTGTGTGTGTGTGTGTGTGTACCTATACATAGATATATGTGTGTGTGCCTGTTAAGATAGGTAGATATATAAATGTATTTGTCACAAACTCAGCCTGGAGACAGTAATCACACCAAAACTGATACTTGACTATTTGTTAATTGCCAAGCCAGAATCTTTCTGCTCTTTTCTTAATCACACAACTGAACACTGGCAGAATGTAATTTGCATATTCAAATATCATAATAGCTGTCAGCAAATGCAGACATAACAGTGAGGTACTGAAATGTCAGCATTCCCAGCCATTAGAGAAGTGTCACTGACCCCTAGTTACACCACACAATCTTGTGGAGCAGTGTACCATATAACTTATTCCTACCAATAAAAATACCTGCCAAATGCCAGAGGAAATGTGATGTAATCACCTGACTGTGCTCACCAGGTCACTTACTAGGAGTCTGTAGTCTTCCCTCTTTGAGTCTCAAACCTCTGAATAAAATTAATCCCCAACTCCTGTAGTTTGCTCAACTGCATAACAGCTTGCAGCCATTAAGCAGATCAAGGCCAGCTTCACTGCAATAGTTTCTATCATCTTCTCTGTAGTTTACCTTGTCTCTGTTTGCAAAGTAGTAGCTGCAGTTTTAACTAGAAGAGTAACTAGACCATTTGGAGTCCAGGGTGGGATCCTCATTTGTCAACATCCCCCATCCCCTATCTACAGATCAAAAATTTTTTTTTTGTTTTGAACAGGGATGGGAAGAAAATATTTTGACAACAACTTTATACAAAACAAAGACATACGAAACCAAGAGGCTCAAAGGCATGTCCAAACTGAAAGTTTTGTTGAAAGTTTAACATATTTTATATTCCAGTTATGTAACTACGTATATCTAATTTGTTAGGACTTCTGTGACTATGTATATAGTTTGTCATAGGGTCTATGTCTACTGAAATGTTAATTACTATTGTTATGAAAGATGCTATTTTCAACAGAGTTGTTAGAGAATGCAAACATTGAATAACTGAAAATGTCTAAGTCGGCAGCTGAAGTCTGCAGTCTATGCGCATAAAACAAATCTCACATTTAACTGTTAACTTTATTTCTTCACTGCCTTTTCTCACATCCAAGTAAGTAACAGATGACGTCCATTCATATATTAGCTTTACTAGTTATAACATCAATTACCAGTTCAGAATTCAGCACACTGCACATCTCTTTGCATTTACACTCCAAGTAATGCTAACAGCAGCATAACAAACTGTAGTACAATAACTTGTCTACTGTGCTACTGCTACATACAAACAATGTTTGGCATATGTGAATGTGAGCAATGAACATGTTACTGGGCATGTACTGTGAAGCTAGGACCATATAAAAAGAAAAAAACATTGATTACCTACCTAAATGTGTCAGTTGACCGTCACCCCAAAAAATGTGGAATGAATGGGCTATTTGACTAAAAGAGGACTGGATGTGATGGCCAGCATGCAGTGTGGGCAGAAGAAAACTGTTTCTTAATTATCTCCATTCTTATGATATACCCTGCAACACTTCTTTAATCACTGTAGGGGTAGACGGTTGCTCTGCAGTTTTGTGAAAAAACATATTCTACTGAAGAGACACCTTAGAGGGATATTATACATTAAAAGCTAAATACCTTATTTATTATATATTATTTATATTTATTTATTTATTTATTTGCATTTGTATACCAGAGTGGTCCACTTGACCAAAGTGAGCCCATTTTCAGTGAAGGCCCGGGGAGAAAAGCTACATATAAACATGCAGGCAAAGTACAAGAATCCCAGTGGAATACACAAGTAAAGAGTAACAGTTACATACATAAAGGTAAACATGTCACTATCACAAACTTCAAATAGCATAGTAAGTAAATTAACAATTATTGAAAATAAGTTGTGGAGGAAACAATTGTGATGAGGTAGTAAATACAGTGTAGGTATACATGTCAATCATATCAGATCAGCACAGATGGACCTTATAAGATAATACCTTCACATTTGTTCTTATTTCTGTCCTTTGCATGAGGCATTAAACAAAGAGATAAGGTGATGGTAAGATTCTAAGGAGATATAAAAAGATCCTATCAACACATATTGAAAAGAGTCGGGAAATTTTCACTAGTATCCTGGTCTAATTTCCCCTAGTCATTATGAATACCATCTTGATCTTCAAGGAAAACAGGCCATTGTCCTGGTGAAGTAAAATAAAATAAATAAATAAAAGTCATCACCGCCTTACTATAATAATTATTTATTTAACATTTGTTTACCAGGAAAGCCTGACTTGGAACAAAGTCAATTTTCAGTAGAGGCCCAGGGATAAACACCACAGACACATGTCTTTGTAACATGGGAGGAAACTGGAGTACCCAGAGAAAACCCACACGAAATGCAGGGAGGACATGCAGGCTCCACTCAGAAGGCAATCCAACCGAGAATCGAACCAGTGAACCTCTTGCTGGGAGGTGACAACACTACCGCTAAACTACTGTGCCATCCAGGTTATTAACAGACACTCTGCTCTGCTTTGCAGATTTGTAAAAAAATATTCTACATTACAGCCAGCTTGAAAACTAAGCAACCAATAAAGCACAGATCAAATATTAGGAGATCATTATATTGTATGTGATTTAGCCCTTTAAACATGTTACACATCATCTGGATGTGAGTGTATCACCTCAGATAAAATGTAAAACCACCTGCAAATGGACACAGATGCTTGTCAAGTGTCACTAATTGTCAATACCAAGCAAACTGTGGTAAATAGTTGTTGGCAATTCTACACACACACACACACACACACACATACACACACACACACACACACTGCTGTGATGTCTAAGGCAAATCTCACGGATGCTGCTATTACATAACCTTGTCTGCCCTGACCTAATAGTTTCTCTATAGTGCTGAAGGGAATGTCCTGACTCCTGACTTCAGGCTGTAAAAAATAGCAACAATAAGATTATAGTTTTATTGCTTTTTATTTTTGTGATATTTCTTGCTTAATATTCTTATTCTGTTTTCAACATTCTTTGGTAGTTTGATTTTATGCATCAAGGTCAAGCTGTGCTGCACCTTTCTTTCCCTTCACTGATGTGGGTATCAAATAATTTGAAGAAATACATTCAGTAGTGAAAATAAAGTTATTTCAATTAAAAAAAAAATGGCAGTGTCATGATATTTTGTCAAACATTCAGATGTGGTAGTCACTCCATGCACATGCAAAACATAATAAGACAGTTACATATCTGCAATGTCTGCCACCATACCTCTCAACTATTCCTCATTTTTCAGGGACATCTCTGATTTTGACTCATATTTTAGCATTGTCCCTCTTAATCCATGCCAGCAAAACTGGAGACTTTTGGAGAAAAGGTGGCATATTACACTTAATAAATAATGACTATAACTAGAGAGTTACAGATTTCTTTTTCTTCATAAAATATATACAAACTCCATTCAAATTCTCTTATTCTGTCAATTCCTCAGCCTCAGGTAAATAGTATTAATAATTTAAAATGATTATTTCTGGATTAGTCCTGAATTCTTCTAAGTTTTGTATCTGCCTGGTTGAGAACTAATGGTCTACAGTACAAGGATGAGGTTAACTGTACAAACAGATTAAAAGATCTTTATTTTTCTTATATTTACCACTAACATTAAGTGTATTGGTTAGTTCATTGAGTACAGAAATAAAATGCTAATTTCTCCAGAAGAGCAGATTCCATCTTTAGAAATAGATCTGACTAGTCGTATGGCTCCCTTTCCACAGTGCCTCAAGTGCCAGTTAAACATTTCTTATCACCTACATCTCAGGACTTTCCAAGTTCTCAAACTCTGCAGCGGTTACTCGTCATTTTCATATAACACACATACACACTTACCTATGACTAAAGAGCACCCAGGGTGGTTGCCCACCCCTTTCTACATTACTAGTCTTAACTGCCTCTCTCCAAACAAGCCTTAGTGTAATAGCTGACCAGACTGTCAAACTCCTCAGGAATTGCTGCTGAAGATGTAGCAAATCTCTAATAATGTGAAACAGAGGCCTCCACTTTGGCACTTTGCATAAACCCTTCTCACCTAAATGAACAGTAAGATCCTTGACTGAAATAGATGATAACTGAAATTCCTTCACCGTAAATAACATTGCAACTCTCATATTCCTCTCCAAATAACCTACCATCTAACTGTATCAGTGCCCAAGTCACTTCTTCTCAGCCTACCAACCAACCTCTTACCAGGACAGTACACAACTATTAGGAATGTCTTGTGACCTGCAAAAGAAATGAACAGTAACCTCCACAACCACTTAAACCAACATGAATACCACAAAAAGTAATCAGCACAACTAACAACATAACAAATAAGCCACCATTAGATTAACTAACAAAGATCCAGTTATGTAGCATATTAATTACTACCAAATATAACTACTAACAGCTTTAGATGCCCACCTGCCCTTGTTCTTAGTAAGACTTACCTTCTAATACTAAATCTGAGGCCCTACCTATTTAGCTTCTACCAAGCCTTGATACTATAAAGCCTTTTTTAATACTCTCTCAAAATTCCTAGTCTGCACAAATTTACCATCCATGAATTAAAAAATTGAACTATGTTTGTTAAACATAGCCCTTTCCTATGACAAAGCACACTTCACTGGACTAAAGAAACTATCCCTATGCCTTTCAAAAACAATGGCCAGATTTAAGAACGGCTAAACTCAGTGCTGCTATTGTGTGCGCATCATGCTATATGCACACATGACAGCCCCTATTTTGTATTCATTAAACAGATCTACACATCATGTAGAGCTGCCAAACAAAGGTAAACAGTGGAGTATGCTAATGAAAGCATAATCAGTTGAGTTATATGCTAATTAACCAATCCAAGATGGTGGAGCAATTTAGGAACATATAAAGTACTCATATAGAGTTGGTGTAGCTCTTTGCCATGAACTCCAAAACCTACTGGAATACAGACACCAGTACATTTAGAAAAAAAGCAATGTTAGGGGCTGCTGCTGCTCTCTTGCATGTGTATGTGCAACTAGCTCAAAGCTGTGCTGCTGTTGATAATAATAATGATGATGATGATAGACTTTGGCCAAGGAGAAGAAGGGTGTTCAGACCCTGTTTAAGATTTTGACTTCATGATATTGAAATATTAAAGCAATGCAAGGTTGAAAGGGAAACAGTGCAGAAACTCTGCAACGTCTGCTGCCCCAACCTCAGATGCAGGGAAATTGAGGAGAACCTATTCCCATAAAAACTAAGGTATGTGTATCATTAAGGATATGAGCTACTGGTACATTCCAGAGACCCACAGGGGAAATACTAGAGCCGTTATAGGCCTCAGCCCCTAGAATATTGCACCAATGTCTTAATGCTATGCTAGCACATGCAAGAACAATGCAGGAATGTTATGCTGTAGTATACTTCCCTGAAGTTTGGAGAGCCATTGACTGTACTTACATAGAAATAAAAGCCCCTGCTTGTGAAGAGTGAAGGACATACTTCAACAGGAAGGGTTTCCATTCATTCAACTGCCAGGTTGTCTGTAATGCCAAGAGATCAGTATTGATAGCTATGCAAGCAACCCAGACAGTTACCATGACTCACATGTATGGCACACTTCAGAACTTTACATAAGGTTTCCTAGGCATGATGTTCCACAAGGCCACCTACTGGGTGATGCATGTTTTGTACTAGAACCATGGCTCATGACACCCACTAAACATGCACACACACCCACAGAAGAAGGATACAATGACACCCATTCTCAAACTAGAAACATCATAGAGCATGCGTTTGGCATGCTGAAGTCATGGTTCTGCTGTCTGGACACATCGGGGGGGTGCCTTGCAGTACGACCCAGGCACCTGTGCAGCAATTCTGTCAGTCTGTGCCATGTTACATAATATCTTCAGGAAACAACTCCAACAATGACAGCAAGGGCCAGGACAAAACATTCCTGGACCACAGGCAGGGCTAGTATTGCCCAAACATATAAACGAGGATTCTGAGGGAGAATCTCCAGCTGCAGAGGGAGCCTACAGATGTAGGCATGCACAATATGCCCTTTCCCAGGCTTAGAAGCAAAGGGCAGCTCACGCAGTCACCACCTAAGACTCAAAAGTTAACACACACAATCACCAGCTAAGAGGTAAACGGTAGCACACACACCCACCAGCAAAGGAATGCACATAACAACCTAAGCACATACAGTTATTAAAACTGATGCCATCTGATGTTCACAGACTTTACTTCCTCATGTAATAGCTGTGTATGATTAGCATCAGACAGTGGCAGCCCCAAAGCTCATGGCTCAGAACTGCTGTGATGTCAAGGTGAGTGCACAACCTGTGATATACTAACAAATGTGTAAGAAGATAAACATGCTATACCTGCATACTAATAGTTATAAATGTACTCAGTTGGAACCTGTGTGAGGTGTCTATCAATGGCATTCCTGGCTTCTAGGAATGATGTCTGCAATTTACAACTATGCTTTGTACACAGTAACCGGCATCAAACCATTCACTTACCCACTGTACACAAAACAGTCAACAAGACAATTATATCAACAGTTTAACAAGCAGAGTAAGGGAATCCTAAGTCAAACATAAATGAATAAAGGGCATGGTACACTCATCATCATTTGCACAAGGTGGGAGGGCAGTAAGCCAAGGCGAGTATGTGTAACTAAGAAATACAGAATGTTCAGTAAAATAGGAAATATCTCAAGGCCATTAAAAGGAGATGTTTCCCAATCAACATTAAGGTTTTCCTAGCTTGCACGTGTATGGTCATGTTTTGTGAAGTGTGTGCGCGCGTGTGTGTGTGTGTGTGTGTGTGTGTGTGTGTGTGTATGTGTGTTGCGGGATCTACTTCAGATGACTGGAAGCTCATTTGAACAAAACTCGCATTATCAAAACGAGTTTGCCAAATGTACATAACAGTGAAAACAGACATCGAATTGCAGAACATTGAAAAAACTCACCAGAAACTTCTATGGATCTCATCATAAAAAATAAACCTCCTGGTCAGATACATAGGCAAACAAATTACCCTATAACGCTATCACAACATCCCACTCCTAATTCTTACCATAATTCCACACTACCTTAAAGAAGCATTACAGTAAATACACAATGCTAAAACACTATAATTGCTTTCTTACATCTTTTTTGCAAGAGACAAGTCCCCGTGCACCCCCTCACCCCCAACACATTAAATAATCTAGCTTCAGTATCACACTACCTTGGACAAGGGATTTGTACATCCATTTTGCCACTGCTGTAACTGACTACATGTCAGTAACTGCGTTTCGATATTCTGCAATTCGATGTTGTCTGTTTATGCTGTTATGCACTTTGGCAAACTCGTCTCAATAATGTGAGTTTTCTTCAAATTAGCTTTTTCTCATTTGAAGTAGACATGTGTGTGTGTGTGTGTGTGTGTGTGTGTGTGTGTGTGTGTGTGTGTGTGTGTGTGTGTGTGTATATGTCCCTGTGTATGAAGACAATCATGTTGTGTGCTAGAACTACATCCTGCCAGCTTGGAGAGGTGTGAGGCATGCATGGTAGAGTTGTCAGTTCAGTGTCTATGCTCCTGACCATGTATATTAACCAGCCAGGAGTTACATTGCCACTTCCACATCCCTGGTTCAAAGGGAGAGTGCTACCTGAACACAAACAATGTTTGTTGGACAAGCTTTCTTCACAACTGTGTCCAGGACCATGACCCCATATCCTACCATGCCTGGAGTGTGGACACCTCAATCACTGAAAGAGAAGTAGAAGTAATGTCACTACTAGGGGAGGATCTGGCACAACCATGTCAGCTAACATCAGAGGATGTTGCAACTGTACGGACACATGGATGCCAGCCCTCCTCAGTTGACACTCCATCACAGAGACTACCGGATCCAGTGTGTCACTCATCCTATCTAGTGAGTCACCCACATGGTTTAGGCAGTCATGTACATTAGGATGAGCCACATTTAGGACTCATAGAATCTCTTCTGAGGACCTGGTGGAATGTGCCTGTGTTTCCATGATGGCCCTGTACATATGTCTGGTGGCACGTAATGACACACCTCTGTCAGGGTGTGGGTTAACAGTAGGTTTCCTCTGAGCAGTTATGGGCAGGCATACTGACTGTGTCCAAAATGAGGTCAGTGGATTAGTGAAACACAACTTCAGTGGCAGACTGAACCTGTTCACCCCCTGACTGTGCCTTTATATCACTACCATTATCATCAGAGGCTACCATTAGTCTGACATCAGGTGTTATGAGTTTTACATGTTCAGTGTCAGTATCACCTGTGATAATAAGCAATAAACACACAAAGGAGACAAACAGTGAGTAGACATGATTCAAACTGTGTTCTGAACACTTTTTTTAAACAATTTCAGATGTTAAAGGAATACAGTATTTTACTCTCTCTTCAGACTTACATCTAAGTAATAGTTATTACTAATCAAAGACAGTTTGTGCATACCATGTGCAGCTGGTCTTTCATTGGTAATTCTGATGTCCCTGGAAAAAGGGGAAGGCAGTGCAAAGAAGGCTAATAATCATCACCATGCAGTTGACACAAGGACAAGAGAATAATGCTTTACCTCACTCCCCCTTAAGAAATATCTCAGAATCAGTTAGACTGACTATCCCCCGTCACAAAAGGAGATACTGCCAGCCCAAGGAGATACTGCCAGCCCAGCTATCTGGAATTCTGTAAATGGTTGTGTCATTTCTGAATGTCAACATGCTTCATGTAAGATGCTTGTGTTACAGATGTATCAGAACTGTATGTCATATTGTACAGACGTGCTGAAGAGATATTTTGTAAAGTACTGAAATGAAATGTATATATACACTATTGTAACTGTTTAAATGTCTATATTTTAACAGTGAAAACAGCAAAACAGGAGGTTAATTTCAGAAAAATAGCTGAAAATTTAAATTACTTTATGACCACTTTAATAAAGGGATGTCATCTTTCAGTTTTAGTGCAGTAGCAGACACAATGTCTAGAGCTAGAAGTTTTTTGTATTGTCCTTGAAGTGTTTATTGTTTTATGACTTCCAGGATCTGCCTTAGATCTAGGAGGAGTCCTTGTTTGTGTATTTTCACAGGTAGATGCTGAATGTTACCAGCTGCATCAGTGGGGGGTTTCACCTGGGTAGAGTCACATTACAAGAAGTGATGTCATTCTGCAAACTATCCCAGCAGTAAAATTTGGGATATTAATTTAAGAACTCTCTGAGAAAGAGGCTGAGAATTTTGTATTTTGTCTTTGACCTGATAAGAACATCCACTCATCACATCTGCCTTGTTGCTCTGTAAGTGAATTAACTAGGGCATAGTAATTCTTTTAGATTCAGTCAGGAATATAGTTAAGTATCATTTAGATGTTTTCTGTATTTATTTGAGACTGTCCTGCAATGCTGTTTTAAGTATTTCCTGTGATTTTAAACTTTGTTGTAACTGTGATTATTTAGTGAGTATGTTCTTGTTCTTTTATTTTTAATTAAATATATTTAAACCTGTCATTGTGGTTGATATTTATGAGACATATTTAAGTTCTGAGAGTAGTTGCATATTTATTTGGTGACACTGTGGCCACTCCTAATAGCCTTGCTTTTGGTCTTAAAGTAGCGGATAATGACTTGGCTGGTAGCAGTGCTAACTACCTTATAGTGTGGGCAAAAGGGGGCATAGCTAGTAAACCTGTGCCAGCCTTTCCCAGATGTGTGTGTGTGTGTGTGTGTTTGTATATAAATCAAACCTCAAAGTGCGTGTGTGTCTTCTACTTGGGCAGGGACACAAAGCACTGGTTGAACAGAGAGGGTGCTGGAGGTCTTGGCTTGGCCACTCAGCTGAGATCTCAACCCTATAGCTCTGCCAGTGAGGAGTGTTATTGGGGATCTGGAGAAAGAGGGAGAAACCATTCCCAGACTGACTGTGGTCTCTGTGTTCTTTTAAGGAAAATTGCACTTTACTTTGTGTGTACTTGTCATCCTTCCAATGTACATCCCCCACTGGTGCTAGTGGTGAGGATTTAGGCTACTTGATTACTGGTCCAGTGGTGGGGTGTCATTTATATTGCTTGGCAGTGGTGGGATATCCACATATTAAGATTCAGTGGTGTGGATGTTAAATTCCTGTAGCCTGTAAACAGTGGTCACTAAAGAAGGTGTTTGTACTCTGAATCAGCCACACAGTGAACATTCAGAGTTTCATATCACAATAGTTTTATTTTTTGTTAGCTTAGTTAGTCAGGGAGAGCAGGCAAGGATGTCAGCAAGGGAGTATGGCAAGCTGACAAGGAGCCATTTGGCTGAGATATGCCAAGACAAAGGACTGGTGCATGCCAGCCTGACTAAAGCAGAGATGGTTGCAGCTTGCGTCACAATCTAGCAACCAGGAGCACTATCAGAATGGCCTTGGAGATGTACAACTCTCAGAAAATGGACAGTTCAACCTTTCCACAGAGGACTTAAAAATCTATCTGGAGTTAAAGAGACTTGAACTGGAGGCTATACATTTGGAAATAGAATCAGCAGAGAGACTGAGATACCTGGAGGCCAAAGAGAGTTAGACACTGAGACATCTGGAGGCTGAGGAAAATGAGAAACTGTGATGCCTGGAAGCTGAGGAGAATAAGAGGCAGTGGCAACATGAAAAGGAGATGGTGACTCTTCACCAGGGTCATGGATTTAATGGGGAAGGGAATAACCGAAGTGCAGAAGTAACAAAGGTCAGTATATTTCTTCCACAATTTACAGAGGGTGATAATTTTGACAGTTTTATTCATATATTTGAAAGGATATGTAAACAGTATAATATTGACCAAGGGCTGTGGATATGGTTCCTGACCCCCTTACTCCATGGTAAAGCTGTAACTGCTATTTCTAAATTGTCTGATACTGATACTGATTGCTTAAATTATAATACTGTTAAAATTGTTTGTTAAAGTGTTTTAAGTTAACACCTGAAGCTTATAGGAAAAAGTTTTGTGAGCATAGTCACAAGGCAGATGAAAGTGTGTGTGAATATATTGCTGAACTAAGCACTTATTTTCATAGGTGGATGAGTGGGTGTCAGGTCACTAATTTTGAAGGGCTGGCAGATGTTTTGGTGAGGGAACAAGCCCTTAGCACTTTGCCTGAGGACATGAAAATCTAGTTAGATAGGGAATGTAACACCGCAGATGATTTGAGGAAAAAGGGAGACCTATACCTAGCAAGGATGTCATCACTGCACAGGAAAAAGATACCCAGTGCTTTTCATGGGTCTAAGGGAAGCCATGGTTGGCAGCCTAAACCACCCCAACAGAGTCCGCCAGTAGCAGGGGAAGCCACTAGTCCAGGTACATGTCCAGGACCAAGGGTTAAATGTTTTAAATGCAACTAGTGGGGCCATGTAGCAAATAGATGTCAACATAGGCAAGGTGGGGAACAAAAGGTAGGAGGTCCAGTAATGGGAATGACAGAATGCCACCATTGAGTTGTCTGGAGACAACAAGTGTACAAAACTACCACAAGAGGTTATATTCTATCTTAGTAGATCTGAAAAAGGCCACTGCTAAGAAAGATATAACCTCTAAGCCTGCAATGGTTAAAGAGGAGCACTACCTGCTTGAGTAATATACTCCATTCAGAACTTTAGGAGGGGCCCCATTCCAAATACCTCTGGATAGGGTCCACCTTGACAGGGAGGGTAGAAAAGAAAGCCACCAAGTAGGTGTGTTTGAGAATATCCCTGCAGATGTCCTCATAGGGAATGATTTTGATAATGCAGTACCTCGTGTGCATGCAGTGACATGCAGTCAGACTTGGAGACACGCATGTTGGTCTGGTAGCCTGGGGGGACCCAGACAAACTGCACACCTGAAGCCAGGACTGCTGTGGTGGTTACTTCAGGGAGGGAGCTACCCTGTAGCAGTGAGATTGAAGGTGAGCCACAGCTGCTTGTGGGTACTGATGCTCCTTGGACAGAGTGACAGCAAGGGCAGAGATCAATATTAGTACCCGGGCAGAGATCAATATTAGTACCCAGGCTGACAGTGAGGCACCGCTGTCATAGAATACCAGACTTCCTGTGGAAGGGGAGCTGGGAAGAGAGAGTTGAGACAGGGTTAGCTCTCAGAATTACAAGGCTTAAGGGAGATAGACACTGAGGCACATGATTCTCAAGGGGAGGGGGAATCTGTGAGCTGGGACAAAGTGTTACTGTATAGAGAGTGTACCACTGAGGGAGGTTAGAGGGTGAGAAAATACAGCAGTTGGCACTGCCCAGAGCCTACTGTCTGGTACTTCTAGTCATAGCACGTGATATTCCCTTTGCAGGTCATATGGGCATAAAGCATACAAAGAGATGTATTACGCAGAACTTTTATTGGCCTGGGATTTCAAGAGATGTAATAGAGTACTGCAGGACCTGTGAGTAGTGCCAAAACGTAGGCAAGGCAGGAGACAAAGTCAAAGCTGCTTTGATGCCTTTTTCGGTGATAGAGGAGCCATTTCAGAGGGTAGCTGTGGATATTGTGGGGCCTCTGAGTATGTCAAGTTTCCCATTGTATATCCTAGTGGTAGTAGATTATGCTACAAGATACACTGAGGCAGTGGCTCTGCCCTTCATTGAGGCAGAAAAGGTGGAAAATGCTTTGTTAGAGATTTTCAGCAGGGTAGATTTTCCCAAAAGAAATACTGACTGACAGAGATGCCAATTTCATGTCAGACCTGCCGGCTTGTCTGTGGAAGCATTGTGGGGTTAAGCACCTAAATACCACCCTCTACCATCCCCAGACTAATGGTCTTGTTGAGAGGTTAAGCTCCACACTCAAGGCCATGCAACAGGCATTTACAGATCATTTTAAGAGGGAGTGGGACAAATATTTGCCCCATCTGTTGTTTGCTTTCATAGAGGTGCCTCAGGAAGCCACAGGTTTTTCACCCTTTGAGTTGCTGTATGGGCATAGGGTGAGGAGACCTCTTGATTTGATTCATGATGAGTGTGAGGGTGAGTGCAAATCCCACAAGGAGTCTGTTGTAGCATATTTCCTAAATCACAGGACAAGTCTCAGAAAACTCATGGGCCTGGCCCAGGAGAACCTGGCAGAAACCCAACAGCAGAAAAATGTCTGGTATGACAGGAATGCTCAAGCTAGAGAGTATGCTGTAGGGCAGCAGGTTATGGTTCCTATTCCTGTCAGACACAACAAGCTGCAGGCCACTTGGGAGCGACCCTACAAAGTGGTAAGGACGGTCACTGATATTAACTACCTGGTAGAACTGGTAGACAGGAGACAGGGGCACAAATTGTACCATGTTAACATGATGAAACCTTACCACGATAGGGAGGCTCTTGTGCTTAGTATTTTCAGTAAGAGGCAGAAGGAGTCTGAGGAGGATCTATGGCTACAGGGAGCCAGGCAGCAAAATCCCAAATTACTATAGTGGAGCCTAGGATTGCCGGCATATGATAGGACAGTGCAGCACTGCACTGGGGTCAGCAATGCCCAGGCAGCTGGAATCTCAAGAAGGGGAATGGAGTAAGGTATTCCCAGATAGGCTCAACCTTCTCAGGCAACGTTTCTCAAGGGTCACTTGAAAAACTAGCTTGAGTCTTTGAGGGGGGTGTCACGAAAGGAGACTGTCAGCCCAGCTAGCTGGAATTTTGTAAATACTTATATGTCATTTGTGAATATTAATATGATTTATATAGAAGTGTAACAAAAGGAGATGCTGTCAGCCCAGATAGCTGGAATTTTGTAAATGGCTGTGTTATTTGTGAATGTCAACATGCTTCATGTAAGATGCTTGTGTCACAGATGTATTAGAGCTGTATGTCATATTATACAGATGTGTGCTGAAGAGATATTTCATAAAGTACTGAGCAGAAATGTATATACACTATTGTGACTGTTTACATGTATGTATTTTAACAATGGAAACTGCAACACAAGAGGGTAATCTCAGAAAAATAGCTGAAAATTTAAATTACTTTATGACTATGTATTAAAGGGATGTTGTCTTTCAGTTTCAGTCCAGTGGCACACACGATGTCTAGAGCTAGAAGACTTTTGTATTGTCTTGGAAGTGTTTATTGTTTTATGACTTCCAGGATGTGCCTTAGATCTAGGAGGGGCTCCTTGTTTGTGTATGTTCACAGGTAGATGCAGAATGCTACCAGCTGCGTCAATGGGGATTTTCACCTGGCATAGAGTCATATGACAAGAAGTTATGTCATTTTGCAAACTATCCCAGTAATATATTTGGGATATTAATTTAAGAACTCTCTGAGAGAGAGGCTGAGAATTTTGTATTTTGTCTTTGACCTGACAAGAACATCCACTTCTGCCTTGTTGCTCTGTAAGTAAGTTAGCTAGGGTGTAGTAATGCTGTTAGATTCAGTCAGGGAATATAGTGAAGTATAGTTTAGATGTTTTCTGTGTTTATTTGAGACTGTCCCTGTAATGTTGTTTTAAGTATTTGTGATTTTGAACTCTGATGTAACTGTGATTATTTCCTATTTTCTTGTTCTTTTATTATTGATTATTAAATATATTTAAACCTGTCTTTGTGGCTGATATTTGTGAGACATATTTAAGTTCTGAGAGTACTTGCATATTTATTTGGTGACACTGTGGGCCACTCCTAATAGCATCGCTGTTGGTCAGACTACCATTTGTATTAACAGTAACATTAGACAGTAAGATTGGACACCCTTTGTTAAGGGCCTTAAAGTAGCTGATAAGGACGTGCATGCTGGTAGTGATAACTACCTTATAATGTGGGCAAAATGAGGAATAGCTAGTAAACCTGTGCCAGCCTTTCCCAGGTGTGCATTTGTGTTTGTGTGTGTATATAATCAAACATCAAATTTTGTGTGTGCCAGCTATTTGGGCAGGGACACAAAGCACTGATTGGACGGAGAGGGTGCTGGAGGTCTTGGCTTGGCCAGTCAGAAGAGATCTCAACTCTGTAGCCATGCCAGGGGAGTCTTCTTGGGGATCTGGTGAAAGAGGGAGAAACCAGCCCCGGCCTGACTATGGTCTATGTCTGCTGTTAAGGGAAATTGCATTTGATGCATAGAGCTGCATATGCAAATACTGTGTGTGTACTTGTCATCCTCCCAATGTACTACTCCCACTGATGCTATTGGTGAGGATTGAGGCTCCTTGATTACTGTTGCCAATGGTGTAGTGTCACATCCCCCAAAACACAATATCTATTGGACTCGTCTCTTCTAAGGTACACTTCTCAATGTTTACAGATGTGCAAGAAGTAACATACGGAGATGTTGATAGTAACAGTAAATGCCTTATATGAAGCATAGCTGAAATGTTTCCTTTGACATGCTTAAGTTGTTGTCCACATCAGCACCAACATCAGGGAGTCTGCATAATCCCTTTGCTGTGTGATCCGGATCTCTGACAGTGGATATGTAATGATAATTTTCAGTGAATGATGGTACTTTAGCATACCATTCAACAGACATCTGTTCTTGGGCTACCACAGCTGCCCTGCTGTGTGCTGCTGTAGCATGGTGCCACATCTGATAATAGTTTCTGTCATGGCTACCCATTGCATTTATGTCTGAGACCATCTGCTGCCATATGCTTTTTCTGGCAGACATATCACCTCTGCATCTGTCAAGCAGGAAGGATTCCTGGCAGCATAAGGCTTCAGTGATGACCTCATTTTCTGCATCACTCAATGGTGGCTTGCTTGGAACACATGATTTGGGTACCATAATCCTGTATAACATGAAACAGAAAAAACACAAAACATATTTGCAGCACATACTGAAGTCATTCCCCCAAGAAAACTGCGCACCCATCTTCAACACAAAAACATTTGACTACACTCATGTTGGACTACTTAAATTAATGGAACCACCCCTGAAAAAAGAAACATTGTTAAATACTCTAGCATTCCATCCATTCAAGTTAACATTTCTATAATGAGGACAGCAGTTGCATAACTAATGGATTTCAGAATTATCAATGACTAGGCAAAAATTCAAAGCAGAAGTGCCCAGACAATTTCTTTTGGCCTCCACTGTTGTAAAGGTCACCATGGGACCACTGAGAAGGCTAACACCTTTGTTAGCTACACATGCTTGATGCTGATAATAAACCCATTAAAGTTGTCTGCAGTAAATGGTGAAATTCCAAGAGCAAATGGTATTGCAAATCAGATCGAGAACTGACATATCTGCAGTATACCACCGGTAAATTAAAAAAAATGCATATATTTCAAAATTATTTTTTGCTATTGCGTATCGAAATACATTCCAGATATGAAAATATAAGCAGTTTATGAAGAGGACAAACATAACTTATGAAATAGTGCAGTAATTTGTAGAACAATCTCCTCTAAGTAACTAACAGTAAAGTTCTGTCTCTATCTAATCAGTCTTCCCTCCGTCCACTTCTATAGGTTCATAGGTAGGTAACAGGCTATCTGCCCAAGAGCCTATGTAAGCCTAGCCAGCAAGGTACCATAGCTGACGCCACCCAAGAAAGTTATTTTCCTGTGCCACTGTCCAGCAGAGACACAGAAGTGATCCCCGGGGTTTATTTCCTATTTCTCATCCATTCATCAAAATTTTTCTTGAAGAGTGCTAATGAAGAACTTTGCTTGACATAGATGGGTAGCTTGTTCCAGAGTATAGGAAGTCTCTGGGACAGGAATCTATCCCTCCAGCATGTCCTGTTTATTGTGTTGACAAGGTTTAGGTCCCTAGAGCATGTAGCTTGGAGAGATTGGGATTTCTTTAGGTGTAGCATGTCCAGCAGCTCTGGGTTTGACATAGCTTTATATGTTAGGCAGAGATCACCTCAGAGTAGGCGATATGCTTTGGAGTAAAGCTGGAGTTTTTTGAGGTGGTCAGTGTAGGGCATTTGTTTGAGGCCAGTAATCCTCTTTGTGAGGTACTTCTGTGGCCTTTCCAGCTGCTGCAGATGTCTTGTGAGGTACATTCCAAAAGCTACAGCATTACCTTTACATGGAGTAGATTCAGCCCTCTGAGCACTGTAAAGATGTAAATGAGGCGTGAAATCATTATAATTTCTTTGTACCAAAAAATCACTTGGTGTAGGGGATGCAAACTTCATGTAAGTAGCTACACAATTGTATGCACATTCCCTAGGACTACAGACAGATGCAATTATAATTGTTAGCTGCTAATGTCCTGCAAATGTTTATGATTGCTCTCACTACAACAACAAGTAATATTAAATGGACTCTTCTCTCTGACGTATATGTATCACACAGAGTAGCCTTAAGATAAAAAGTGGAAGCACCTTGAGCACTATGAGAACAACCTTAACAATAATGATATTTGTATACTAATAGCACACTGCCCATCCTCTGCTTAAACATTTTTCTGAAATGATGATCAGCTATATTACGCATTGAAACACAAATATAAATAAATTCCCATGACATTGCATTTCTTAGTTAAGCTGAGAGGAGGAGACAATAATGATATGAAATATCTGGCAATGTTGGCAACCTTATATTAATACGGTGTGGGTTGTTATTAACCCAAAGTATTTGTCAATATCACATTAATCTAGAGATGTTCAAGCAAATGAGAAAGGAACATTTTTCTGATATTTCTACTGCTGGACTGTAATTTGATAGTCTTCTTTGTTAGATCTTTATAGTATGCACATTTTCTAATTGCTACTCTGAGTATGCTTGGTGGCAAAGAGGAATAAGAAACACAACTAAGTGTTTGTTGTTACTGCACTGAATTAAGAATTCAAATCCAGATAGTGTGCTCTCAAAAAGAGGATATTTCCTGAGCATGTGATCTGATTACAACACACACAAATTTAGAAAAAGTAAAATCCTATATTGTCATTATTATTCCATTATATTTGTTACTACTGACATTTTGTTCTGTTATTGTTTTCCTTATTTGTGCACCTTTTAGCAAAGCATACTTTGGACTGGCAGCATTTCATAGCAGTGAATTACAGTTGACTGCCCAAGGAACAAACTGAGTAATTTAATTTGGTTTGTCATCAAGCACATTTTAAAGTGGCTCAGGTGCTCTTTGCTACAGAACTCTGAAGAGCAGAAAAATAAGAAATCCCAACCTTCCCCTAAGTATTAGTGTAGCACACAGTGTAAATAAATGAATTAAAAGAAACAGGAAAGAGTATGCAGGATTTTAATCCAGTAAAAAACATAGTAGGCCACACAAACTCCAAATGACAAAAACAGCAACAGTGGGTTCAGGTACAAAAGCTGACTCAGTTTATTCAAGAATTTATTCAATAAAACATACAAAAGGTGTAGTCACATAAAAATCCAAAAGGTATAAACAGTATTCCAAGTGCTTTCATCTCTTGTGAATCCGATACTTTTTCAAGGAAATTAGAAAACTGTTACTGAGGTCAATTTAAACAAACAGATCCACCCCCAATTAACATTGAACCAATAAAATAAAACCATATAATGAGTATTCATAAA
Source organism: Protopterus annectens (assembly GCF_019279795.1). NCBI lineage: Eukaryota > Metazoa > Chordata > Ceratodontiformes > Protopteridae > Protopterus > Protopterus annectens. The sequence continues at coordinate 218,675,534 of NC_056726.1, forward strand.
GTTCATCAATATTTAACAATCACAGTACAATTCAACCACAGAACCCATGTCATGATAAAAAACACACTAAAATGTACAGCAAATAACACAACAATCCCCAAAAATCATGCTCTTGTCAAAATAGTGTAGGTAAAATGCTATTAATAAACATATACATATGTACATATAAAATGTAAAATTATATAAATAAATGTAAAAATGCATATCAATTAATTTATCTATTTAATGCTTTTAACTTCAAGAAACAGGCTAAGGATAGAACATCATTGATACCCGGCCAGTTTATCACATTAGTTTTAATCTGCCATAGTGCCTCTTGTTTCTACAGTTGTAGGGTGCAGGGGCCATGCAGGGGCCACCCCTTGGGTCTATGTCTAAAACATCAATTATCGTAAATTTAAAATCATGCCCCTCATACTCCTTACAGTGTTTAGCGAGAGAATCTGTCTCTTTGCCTAACCTAATTCCCTTAAATGCTCATATATCTTACATCTTAATCTCCTTTCAGTTTTCCCGATGTAGAAAGTGGGACAAACCATACATAAGGCCCAGTATACCACCCTTTCAGTTTGGCATGTGGTCTTCCTTCTCAGTTCTATAGTAACCCCATTTTTAACGTGAGACGAGCCCTCAAGAATATGTGTGCAAGATGAACAAGCCCCACATTTCCTCATGTAACCAGTTATAGGTCCCCTCTTACAAAATTCAAGGACATTTTTAAGTGTCCTACCCCTTCTGTATATAACATTCGGTCTCTCACCCACCAGTTGTTGAATGTCGTTACAGGATGCAATAATTATCCAATTCTTATATAAGATTTCCATAATAAATTTACTGGCCCTATTATTGGTCGTAACTAGAGCTGATCTCAACTGTGGTTCTCCTACGGCCGTTTTAGTTACATTCTGGTCCATAATGACCAAGTTCGAGTCATCTGTGTCATCAGCATTCGCTTCAATGACTATTTCATTGGGCCCATAATAGGTCGTAACACAAGTCGAATTCCATAAGTTACTCTTATGGTCCTATTGTTCTCCTTGTTAACATTGGGTATATTGATCAAGCAAGTTTCATCCACATCCTGATTAAGGATTGCCTTGAAATAACCTTTCTCCCTGTTATTCAAAACCTCAATAAAGACCTCATTCACAAGTGAGTTAGGATAACCCCTTCTCAAAAACATTTCCTTCAACAGTTCACATTCATTTAAAAATGCATCAAAAGAGGTAACCATTCAGGCAGCCCTATCCAGAAGAAGGGGTGGTAAAAGGACAGCTGGTTAGGGCTGCCCGAATGGTTACCTCTTTTGATGAATGTGAACTGTTGAAGGAAATGTTTTTTGGGAAGGGATTATCCTAACTCACTTGTGAATGAGGTCTTTATTGAGGTTTTGAATAAGAGGGAGAAAGGTTATTTCAAGGCGATCCTTAATCAGGATGTAGATGAAACTTGCTTGATCAATATACCCAGTGTTAACAAGGAGAACAATAGGATCATAGGAGTAACTTATGGAGATTCGACTTGTGTTACAACCTATTATGGGCCCAATGAAATAGTCATTGAAGCGAATGCTGATGACACAGAAGACTCAGACTTGGTTATTGTGGCCAAGAATGTAACTGAAAGGGCCATAGGAGTAACACAGTCAAGATCAGCTCTAGTTATGACCTATAATAGGTCTAGTAAATTAATTATGGATATCTTATATCTTGTATGAGGGGCATGATTTTAAATTTACAATAATTGATGTTTTAGACATAGACCCAAGGGTTGGTCCCTGCACCCTACAACTGGAGAAACAAGAGGCACTATGGCAGATTAAAACTAATGTGATAAACTGGCCAGGTATCAATGATGCTCTATCCTTAGCCTGTTTCTTGAAGTTAAAAGCATTAAATAGATAATTGAATTGATATACATTTTTTACATTTATTTATATAATTTTACATTTTATGTGTGTATATATATATATATATATATATATATATATATATATATATATATTTATTAATAGCATTTTTACCTACACTATTTTGACAAGGGCATGATGTTTGGGGATTGGTGTGTTATTTGCTGTACATTTTAGTGTGTGTTTTATCATGACATGGGTTCTGTGGTTGAATTGTACTGTGATTGTTGAATATTGATGAACTTTATGAATATTCATTATATGGTTTTATTTTATTGGTTCAATGTTAATTGGGGGTGGATCTGTTTAAACTGAGCTCAGTAACAGTTTTATAATTTCCTTGAAAAAGTCTCTGAATCACCAGTGACGAAAGCTCTTGGAATACTGTTTATACCTTTTGGATTTTTATGTGACTACACCTTTTGTGTGTTTTATTGAATAAATTCTTGGATAAACTGTGAGTCAGCTTTTGTACCTGAACCCACTGCTGCTGCTGTTCTCGTTTAGGATTTGAATCCAGCTTGAAGCTGCAGGCTACATGTAATGTTTGCAGCAGATGTGAAAATGCAGCTTGTGTTTGCTGTCTGGAATATATGTATATATATTTTTTGCATTTGTAATTTCTCTTCTGCTTAGCAGAGTGCAAACAGTGCTCACAGGTTAAGGAAAAAGTGAACAATTTAATTTCTGTAATCTCATTTATTGCAAACAGCTTTGACACTGCTGTGCAGTATTTGTACATCATGTGCACATCACTCACTCATTACAGGTACCACTACTCAGTATTTATACATCATGTGCACATCACTCACTCATTATAAGTACCACTGCTCAGTATTTATACATCATGTGCACATCGCTCACACATTACAGATACCACTGCTTTGTAATGAGTGAGTGATGTACTCATGATGTATACACTTTTCTGTGGCACAACCTGTAAATGCAGTGACTTTGGACCCTTAATAGAATTGTTGTAGGGCTAAAATCCATACTTTGTGAAGGGAATGCAGAAACTATTACTCAAGAGTTATAACTTTATTTCATTTTTTTATGTTTCTTGCCATCTTCATGTGCTTGCTGCTGAGGAGTACACAATGAAGCTTACCTGCTTGAGGAGAAAAGTGAAACATTGTATTTGGCAAGCCTTCTGTAGTGCAAACAGGCTTTGTGGCAATGTGTGGACATCAGCACTCTGCACAGCACTGAGTGGAGAAACCCAGCTGCTGTGTAACTGTCTCATTGGCATAAGGTGTGAGTGCTATGACCTAAGTGACATAGCACAAGTGATCCAGGGTTCAAGGATGTCAAAATACAATTTCTAAGAACATTTTGATTAGGAAGGTAACACTACATACAAATCACTGTCATAATTAGCTTGATTGCAAGAAATGTCTCATTAATGCTTTGATAAGTACTCTTTTCTAGGTAGGGTATCTCATTAATGATTTACTTATGAAACACATTTGAATGTGTGTGTGTAATTCTTTAACCAGGATTATTGTTATCATTGATTAAAACTGTGCTTGTGTATCTGTGATGGGCAGAATACTTAAGTTAAAATCATCTTCATTCATCACATACCCGACTCTGTAATTAGGACAATATGTGTTATGAAGTATGTATGAGTCATACCCCAACCTGTATTACTCAGTTCATGAAAATCTATCTGTCTAACATACACTTACAAACAGTATACTGCCTCTTTTATGGGAATGCATTTCACAAGACTTTTAAAAGTCACACACATACAGGCCTATCTAAAGTAAAACTCTATTCATACTGAATGCAGTTCGTCTGTAATGACCACAGTTGAAAGGGAGTTCTTCCGAAGCACTTACAAATAATTACCTTGCTTGAAATGCATCCATTTTTTCTTCCTTAGGTTTGATTCCCACATTGTACATCTGACGTTTTACAGTGTATAATTCTAGAAAGTGATGTGACAAGGCATCCAATTTAACCTCCAAAATATCAAGGATAACAAGCTAAGCCATTAAGCATGTCAGTGCTGATCATTTGAAAAAGCTTGAGTAGGTTACGTATCACACCTGGCAAATCTCAATGCTGTGTTTTATACCTTCATTACTGTGTGATAAAATACCTTCCTCTTTATTTGCCAATGGCTCTCTATGCTTTCAACTGAGCAAATGTAGTTGGCGTGGTTGTGCATGTTTACCCACTAGCTGTTAAATGCAAGATTGGAATTTGGTGCTAATTCAGACATGTAATTGTTGCTTGAATTCTACAGTGTGGCTGGTGTAGGAGGTGATGGTGCTGAATTTAGAACACAGAGATGGGGTGCTGAGGAATCCAGGATTTTTGTGGCACTCCTTGTGAAGTGCTACATTCATAGGCTGCTGCATGAGAACTATACTGGGTCTCAGTATAAGACTGAAGCTTGGAACAGATTAGTCAAGGCTGTCTCCAGTGCAACTGGCATCCCATGCACTGGAGTGAATTGTCATCACCACTACAGTGACCTACAATGGTGCAAGATGGACCTCTTTAGCTAATAGAAGGATGAGTTTAGAACTGCTGACCCCTGTCAGTTGTGTAAGTATGCTGACCCATCAGAATTAAAAGATACAGAATGCAGGACATAGGCAAGGCTATAATTCATTATGCTTTCATGTCTCTTCTTCTCTTCTTCCCTATTGTACAGCTGTACATTGAGAGAGGTTAAATCACGTCAAAGAGGCATGGGGTATGTATGCTTCAGGTTTTCCTGTAAGCCTGGTCACTGTTGTAATTATATGCAATATGGCAATACTGAAATAAATAGTCATATCCATGATATCATAGCAGTGCATTTGATTTATGGTACAACAAAGTAAGACCTTCCCATCATACCTGGGTGTGGCAAAGGTGTATAAACTGGATAATCATAAATGCGTATTTTCTGGAAGTATTATAGTCATGTAGTAAAAAGAAATCCAAAGCCTGGAAAGAATGAGGTAAAATGCAGAGTTTATTCCAAACAGGAAAAAAAAATCACAAAGCTTTTGGGATCAACCCTTCATCAGTGTGTAAAAATTGAGATCAAATGCCTTCATTTAAATAGTAAATTCAAACCATAACACTAATCACATGACACATTTGTATTAAGCACTTCAGTTTAAAGACACAAATACACGTAAAATGTTACTGAAAGTCAGTATAATCATAAAGTAACTAAGACCCATCCACACAAGATGTTATTTCAAAGTTAACTGTCTTCTTTTTAAAACAAGTTTAATGCTTACTGCTATATTTAAACCTGGAAAACAATCAGGTTCTAAAAGTGTGATCCATAAGTATTCACATACTTCTAACTCATTATTAAGATCCCCCCTTTTCTCCTTCTGTCTGATGTGAATCACTCTAAAGTTAAATGTATGTGTACTTCCTTTCTCCCTCATATGCTTGCCCAGAGCATTAGTTGCTACCTCTCTACATGTTTCAGATTTGTGTTCAATAATTCTGTCCTTCAACCTTCTTGTGCATTTCCCTATGTAGAATGCTTGACACACCTTACAGCATGCCATATACATAATGCCAGTGGTATTGCAACTTGCAAAACACCTGACATCATATTTCTTCTTAGTGTTAGGATGTATAAATTCACAACTTGTATTTTATACCATCACAGCATATACAACTATAACAAGGAAATGCACCCTGTTTTCTAGTTATGTTCAACTTTTATTAAATTCCTTGTAGCATAATCTTTGTTTCAAATTTGGACAGGTATGATATGAGAACATGGGGGCCTCTCCAACTGTTTTGATTATCTTAGGCATGTTTTTAAGAATACCCCAATTATTTCTAATAATGTTCTTAACACCCTCTGATCTACGATTATAAGTCATGGCATAGAGTATATTATTATTTTTAATAGAATTATGACCAGAATTAACATGGATAGTATTACTAGAAAAGTGGGGTGTCACTTTGCCTGTTCTTTCCATAATAACTTTATCTGCTGTATGTCTTAATAATGAGTTATTATAACCACAGCATTTAAAATCTTTGGTCATTCTGTCCAGTTCCAATTTAAAGTTGGCCTCGTCTGTGTTGACTGGCTCTTAACATTTGTCCTTTGTCTACACCCTTAAAAGTGTGTGTGGCATGCATACTATTTCTGTGGACATATCGACTGGAGTGTATCTCTCTTCTATGTATCGAAGTATTAATACCTCCATTACATTTAGTTAGACTAACATACAGATAATTGATGGTATCCACAGAAAACTGAGCTGTAAATTTCAAAAAGTTGGTGGCCCTATTTAAATATTCTATATATACTTCAAGTTCGGCATCATTACCAGCCCACAGGAATATGTCATCCACAAAGCATTTAAAAAATATTTTGTCATAAAAAGGATGTGGTTCACTATAAACAAATTGCTCTTCCCAGCACAAAACAACAATATTGGCATATGTATTTGCCATTGGGTGCCCATCGCTACCCCATTTTTCTGTATGTATGTGCATTTATTAAATATAAACACATTATTAGTCAACACCACTTCTGTCAATTCACAAATTGTTTCCACTTCTCTACTAACCATGCCGTATGTTCTACTTAGAAAGTCATGTAGTGCTTCTAACCCATATTGTAGAGGTATCACAGTAAATAATGATTTAATGACGAGTTATAAATAAAAATTCAATATTCTGATGTTCATTAAACCAGCAATGTAACTGTTGTAAAAAATCTTTCGTATCTTTAATAAAACTTTTAACTTCATGTAAATATTTGCTTAAAGTAACTTGTAGATGGTGAGAAATAGGTTCTGTGACCCAGCCAGAACCAGATACAATAGGACACATGGGTGGATGGATTAAACTTTTATGAATTTTCAGGAGACCATACAAAACAGGTGTAATAGGGCATGTAACTGTAAAATAATTAAACAGTTCAGTACTGATATTATTATTAAGTTGCATCTCAAAAATACACATATTAACTTTGCTTATACATTTAAATACTTCTGCTGGAGGGACTTCAGCAAACCTATCAAAGTCACTCAAAAATTCAAGCATAAGCATATTATACATATCTCTATCAAAAATAACAATTGCACCACCTTTGTCAGCCTGTTTAATAATAATATCAGTGTTGTTTTATAATTTCTCAAGAGCTTGAAACTCAGACAAGGAAAGGTTGTATTGCTTTTTTTCAGACTTCATATAATAGTTACATATGTCCCTTTCACATGCCTCCATGAATGCATTTAAAATGGGACAATTCACAGGTATAAATATACTAGATTTTTTACATCCCTATGTAGATGTATCAGGTGCATCCTTAAATATAAATTTAGACTCACATTCCTTATAAACAGTCTAAGATCAGTCAGTGCTGTTACAACACTGTCCATATTAGATGGAATGAAACCTATACCTTTATTCAAAAGCTTTAACTCAGCTTCAGTTAATTGAAAGGAAGATAGATTAACAACAGAAAATTCACTCAGTTGTTGTTGCTGTGAGTCCTGCTGTGAGTCTCCGGTCCTCGGCTTCTCCAGCTGTTGGACTGCTGACCTCGAGTCTGCTTCCTGCCCCTCGAAATGTCCCTCTCCTTCACTCAGTTCTTTGATGTAGTCTGTACTGCCTGCTCCAATTTCTCTGGTAATGTGATCATAATTAGAGTCTTCCCCTGCTGAAAATCCTGATTCTGCAGGGTTGTACCATTTGTATTAGTGGAGGTTGTGGACCTCACAGACGTACATGCTTCTGGTAGTAAATATGTAACATTGTTTGAGTCTACAGTTTGCAAATTCCTATTAGCTGAATTTAAATTAAAATTATACCCACTGACAAGTTCATCATGAGAAAATTCATCTGGTGAATCTGTGGTCTGTTTCATCCTTTGCTGTTTATTATTATATCTACTCCTGTGTAAAAGGCATAGGTCATTCCCTAGGCCAAGAAAAATGTGCCCATTTTTTAAATCTCCAATGTCTCGGTTCAGTTTGTGTTTCTTAGTGGCAATCAGTTTTTGTTCAAATATTAAGTTCTCGAGTATTTTGTTATATAAAACAGTGAACCCTCATTTGTTAAAGGTGTTTCAAGCAGTTCATTATCAGTCTGAATAATCTCCTGTTGTAAATCACATTCAGTTTTGTAAAAATATTCATTCATTAATCTCATATAGTCAGCCCCAATTCTCAAATTAAGCTCCTGCCACTTTTTGAGTAACTTGGAGTACGTATTAAGGTATGAGGGCATTTTTAAAATCCTCAGACCTTGTGGAACAACACCGTATTCTAAATATGTTAAAAAACTAAAGTGTTGCCACTGTAATTTTTTAAATGACTGTACCTTACGTTCCAAGAGTGTTATTTTTTCTTTTAAGCCAGCAGCAGCCTCATCCATATCAGGTGTCAAGACTTCTCTTGGTTCTCCCAAACAAGATAGCAGTGGGTTATGTTGAATTAGCAGTGTTTGGTTCACAGAACAACGACTATTATTCACCATAGACTGTCATGTTCAAGGATAAAACTGCCTCAACGTCCATGGCTGTTCCAAAGCAAAGCAAGCAAAAATCCAAAGAAACAAGAACAGCACATAGGTAAACCAGGCAGGATACAAAATGCAAAACAGTAGTAAAAATAAATCCAAAGCCTTGAAACGTTGAGGTAAAATGCAGCGTTTATTCCAAACAGGAAAAAAATCACAAAGCTTTCGGGATCAACCCTTCATCAGTGTGTAAAAAAAAAGAGATCAAATGCCTTCATTTAAATAGTAAATTCAAACCATAAAACTAATCACATGACACAGTTGTATTAATCACTTCAGTTTAAAGACACATATACAGGTAAAATATTACTGAAAGTCAGCACAACTATAAAGTAAGTAAAACATTTAACTAAGACCCATCCACACAGGATGTCCAAACAGGATGTTATTTCAAAGTGAACTGTCTTCTTTTTAAAATAGGTTTAATGCTTACTGTTGTATTTAAACCTGGAAAACAATCTGCTTCTAAAAGTGTGATCCATGAGTATTCACATACTTCTAACTCATTATTAAGACCCCCCCTTTTTCTGTCTGGTGTCAGTCACTCTAAAGTTAAATGTGTGCGTGCTTCCTTTCTCCCTCATATGCTTGCCCAGAGCATTATTTGCTACCTCTCTACGCATTTCAGATTTGTGTTCAATAATTATGTCCTACCTGGGTGTGGCAATGGTGTATAAACTGGATAATCATAAATGTGTATTTTCTGGAAGTATAATAGTCATGTCACATTGCTTGATTCTAATTCTCTCTCTCATTTTTGTCTCATCCCATCCCTTTTTCTTTCTCTTTTTTTGTGTGGGGGGTGTATTTTATATGGCTTGAAAATGTCCTGCTGTCATACATTTTTGCTTACCAAAACCGACATGCAGCACAGAGAGGTAGAATGATAAATGTGGCTCAGCCTGCCATGCCTCTACAGGTTGCAGCACCAACACCCAGCACTTCAGGGTCCCAACCTGTTAGCACTGCAGCCACAACCCCTGCCCTACCTGTGCCATCTGCATCAGGTAGCTATACCCTGGCAGCTGGTGCACTCGTACCCTCTGGGAGTAGTAGTAGTGGAAGTGGTGATTTTTGTCACCCACCAGGAGCTGACAGGGGTGCTGGAGGGTATCTTTGGAGAGTATCATGGAAAGGGGCCTCACTGCCTGAATTGGCTGTCTAGAAGGTGTCCCGTCATATTGCCAAGATGATGCCATATCAAGCACTGACACAGGAAACTGAGACAGGAAATAATATTGAGAGATTTGAGGGTAAGTACTAGATTCTCACTGTTCTCAGGCTTGATGTGAGTGCACCTCCAATGTCCCCTACCTATCCCCAATCATGGCATCCTCCAACCTTTTGTGTCTATCACCATCCCTGTCTGTCTTGTTTGCCATGTATGTCTGTGCCTTGCTTCCTCACTTAGTCTGTCTACCTGACCTTCACATTCCTAAGCCCATTCCCCAAGACTCCTCACTCTTTGAAAGTAAAAAAAAAAAAAATAAAAAATAATCACTTGTCCCACAAAAAATAGACCCATACTTGATTGGTTACATTTGGCTCTACATTATTCTGTTGTTGTCACCTACCATTGGTTTGGTGACAGTCCAGATTCAGGAAATTCTGTCTAGTCTTCTACATTTATATTATGAAGATATGGATAGCTGTGGTTCTGTCCCACTACCTATCTGCAAATTGCTCCATTCTTTCTCCTGTATCCTCCAGTCTGCTTGCCCCCCCACCATTTCAGCACTTTTCTATCAACCCCTTTTTTCACCTTTAATCTAGTCAAAAAATAAAATCCCACATGACACACATGGCCAGAAATGGCTCATAAGAAAGTCTTCACATTGTGTCCTCAACATTTGCATGGAGTTTGATATCATTCAACAATGCCACGTGACAGTGAATAGCTTTTCATGTCCTATAACAAAACCTCGTCACTTGTTGCCATCACTCACAACAGTCCGTTTGTCCTCATGCAAAGATGCTTAAACATGTTGGACAGTCAGAATCAGAGTAAAGGCAGAGTAGAGGAAATACCTGGCAACAGTTACTGTTAACAGTTCTTGGACTACTGGATGTAGCGAAGTGCAACTTCCTCCGTGGAGTGTTGACATAAATCACTTGTCTGAAGATTTATTGATTTTTGGCCGTAGCAATAAGGGTTTGATTCCAAATGTATGTCACATTACTTCTTACTGTGCTGTTGTACTTCTATGATGTGTTTCATGGCACATACCTTATGTTTTATCCAGTGAAGACCTTTAAGAGAGTTTGAATAATGTTGCAAAAAGCATTTGCAAACACATCCATGACCATAAGGAAGATTTAATAAATCTCCTTTATTCTACTTGTGTCTTAATCCAGTTTTGCCTGTCCTACAGCTTCTTGATCCCCAGACCCATCAGTTAATGATGCAGAGCATAACAGATGAATACTGAGGACATACTATAAAGATGAGCATTAATGACGCATAACACCACCCTTTCGTATACATCTGTCCATCTGTCTGGGCCTTCACTTCTTGTCTCTCATCACTTTGTACTGTTGACTATTCATTAGGCAATGGACGTACATCTCATCCTATGGGATTTTCATATTGTCATTACTTTGCTGAAGGCTAATGCCTACATATTCCATTGTCTGAATAGATTATCACTGTTCCTTCAAAGGTTTGATTTTGACTGCATGAATTATGATTTTCTTTGTGGTGTGCTGAGATAATTATCAAGTCTGCCAGCTTCATTTTTCATTTTGACAAAGTTTAGAATCCAGTATTAGGTTAAACTCTTGCTGCTTATTTTTTATGTGTCTTTGTTGTGAATGAGTTGCCTATGTATCTGTCTAACCCCCTTCTGTTTTATCAGTTGTAGTTCTCAGCATTTGCATGAGATCTGACAATGAGCAATTGTAGGTGCTGCTAAATGGCATTTCATGTGTTATTGCAAAACGTGCTGAGTTTTTTGCCTTACAGCGCATTATACACCCAATTAACTTGTGATTTCCCTTGAAACATGTTGATATGTAATTGGTATAAAAGATTATTTCACTAGACATTAGTGACACAATTTGGGCAATCAGCATATTTAGGATAGTCATCCCTATGTATTCTTAAAGTCATTATCAAAATTAATTATGGTAATCACATTCTAGCACCCTTTGTAAATGATCTGCATACTGGACTTGAACCTTTGTTTCATTTAGCTCAGTGAGCTTACAGATTTTGCCACAGAAAAAGTTAAGTTGGCAGCTAGATTTTCTCCGGTCAGTACTGTCCAGCTAAGCCTGTTTGTGCTACAGAAAGCTAACCATATTAAAGTTGTTGCTTCTTTCCACTGTTTGCTCTCCACCTAACATCACACATACAGGGAACGCAAGCACAACAATTTTTGAATTAAACTTTGGCCTTAACATGGAAAGTTATAACATGTGAAGCGTATGTATGCAACATGTTAAGATAAAACAGATCTGTTCGAAATGTAAGCAGAATTACAACATCTATTCTGTGCTCCTTATTTGTGCAAAAGTTGGCAGGGAGCACCACTGAACAGCACTGAGCAGTGCTACTTCACAGTCTGTGTGCAACACATCTAAGCATAGTCACACACGTGCTAACACTTTGCCAACATCCGCGCAAATATATTTTTCAGCATTGCACTTTAGCAAGAGATTTTAAACAAAATTATGTATTGTTACCGGATTATATTGCTTCAGTACATGGAAACTAGTTAATGCACTCATGCTAATTGCAATGATCTCTGTGATTATCTGACCACTTCATTCTGGGCAGTTAAGTCTGCACTGCAGTACTGACACTTACAAATGATAAACAACCACGTAGAGCTTGGCACTCATACTTCATCATTCCTTAGCCCTACTGCATTGGAACATTAAGTATTGCTTGGTATTGACAGTATACATTGCTCATGCATGAGCAGATACCATTGCTAATATCAGTACCATTCATTAAGGTTTACATACCATCATCATAACCTGATGATCCATGACCACTTCATTGTCCATCCTGTGTGTCTCATGTACATAACATAGGTACATGACACTCTCAGTTCTGCAATATACAGTAATGAAGACATAGCTGAACTAAGTCAGCAGTTTGTATTTCTTATTGATCATAATATTGCACTTACTCCTTCAAATCAACGAATACAGATTTGCACAAAACCTTCAACATCACAATATCTTCTCTGACACAGAATGAGTAACTACTGCTGTCTACACTGCACTGTCACACTGTAGGAGTCAGCCTTCTGCTGGATAGCTTGTGTTAAATACTGTGTCCCCTAGATTTTATAACAAGGTGGGTATGAGGATCTAATCTCAGTCAACTTGTGTGTGTGTGTGTGTGTGTGTGTGTGTGTGTGTGTGTGTAGATTTCTGTAAATAAATCCTTGACTACTGCTGACCTCAGTAAAATAGTAGCCTGAAGGAACGTTTACTCTGTAGGGTGAGTTCATATCAGTGTCAGACCTTTCTCCCAACATCATCTTCTTAGCAACACAACCTTGATGCCATTCTCTGTAAAGTGCACTTTCATGCTATAGATGTCATACTTCTGCAGTGGCACTTGTGTCGAGTACTGTGTTTTTTACACTGTATAACTAGATACGTAGGTAGGTAGTTCTAATCTCAGAGCAGTCAATGTGTGTGTGTGTGTGTGTGTGTGTGTGTGTGTTTGTGTAGAGTTGTGTGCCGGGTGAGTCCAGATCAATGCCAGACCCTTCTCCCAATATCATCTTCTCTGTAACACAATGCTAATGTCATCCTTTATAAAGTGCACTCACATTGTAGAAGTCAGACGTTTGTGGCAACACTTGCATTAAGTACTTTGTTCTCTAGACTGTGTAACTAAATAGGTAAGGGGTTCTAATCTTACAACAGTCAACATGTGTGTGTGTGATGGCTGGTCCATAGCATCACTGGAGGGTTAATTTAATAGCTGTGTCCATTCGACTGCCACTCATGAGAAACATTTACATGGTAAGATCAATCACACATCCCCTTTTCACTCTGTCCACAAATGCTTAGTGTCTGCAACACACTAATGAGGTCATCATTTCAATAATGCAGTCTCATACCACTAAAGTCCGACCTCTCCTGTGGTGCATGCCTATAATAACTTGCATTGTTGATGGTGTCAGTAAATAGGTAGGAAATTGGAATACAGCAGTGAGACTCCTGTCTGAGTTTGGGAAATGTAAATGGATGCAGGAGTGTCTTACCCCTCTTATGTATTGACAACATGTAGAATACCACATAGTTGTAGAAGTCATTTTTCCACACATCTCCTTTTGAATGACACAGCTGATATCATCCTTTCAAAGATGCAGTGGGACTCATATGCAGTCAGATTTCTGCTGTGATGTGTGCATCTAATACACATGCATGTAGATTGTTTCAGAACATAGGCATGGAGTTTGAATACAGGAATGACTGTCTTATGTGAGTGTGTGTTTCTTCTCCTTACTGTGCAGAATAGGCTGCAGATACATGTATGAGGTATATCATCCATACAGTGTGTTTATGCTGTGCAACCACTTTTTAGCAAAAACATGAATTTAGTACACAATGGTGATGTCATCCATTCAAATATGCAATGTCACAGTTGTCAAATAAAGCTGTAGTTGTGCTTGTGTTTCAGCAGATATCCATTAGCTTATTAGGTATATAGTTCAAATCCTGACGTCACTGCTTACAGTTAGCATACATGTTGTTAACAGTGCTGTCACCCACATATACTGTGATCATGTGTAGATGTTATTTCCTCTTACAAGAGTTTATTTTGCATTTCTTTTTGGAAAGACTGTACTGAAGATTGATACTATCATTTAAATAGTTTGTCATTCCATAAAAGTTGTAGTGAGACATCTCCTCAGGACCGAGGACATGAGACGAAGTAATGTATGTTATTGCCTGAGCAAGGCATGTGTTCCAATACAGGATTATATTCACTTTGTACAGAATTGCTGTTCTACCCACAGTGACGCCACAGGTGTGTTTGGACCTAGCATCAAGCAATGTTGCCCGACATACAACAAGATTCTTTCCAAGTAATTACAGGGACACATATTCCTTGATTCATACACATGATGTAATGCTTTCACACAATCAGACATATGACAATTATGACAATTGGCAAAGCACTTATACTGTGGCACATTCATTGATCCCACTGTGGTGTTGATCTTCTCAGAGCTTAGGCAAGCATTCCAAAACAGCATTGAGTGACTATAAGCATTTCTGTCCTTAACTGTTCAACAGGAAGGACACCCCCCCACTGTACTGTGTACATATAAAGTGGCAGAGGCCTCTCCCATACATTTTCTCAGATAAAAATTATGGGCAACTGCAGTACAGCTGATTGAATGACTTCACATAGGTGGAGTTCAACAGCTGTGGTAACAGTTCCATTGTGGAGCATGTGATTAATAGACATATTGGTAGCGTATTTATTTATTTTTATTTAACATTTGTTTACCGGGAAAGTCAAACTGGGACAGAGCCCATTTTTATTGGAGACCCAGGGAGAAATTCTCCAAATGCATGTCTTTGGAGTGTGGGAGGAAACCAGAGCACCCAGAGGAAACTCAAGCAAATGCAGGGAGGACATGCAGACTCCACACAGAAGGCACTCTAGCCGAGAATCAAACAGGAGAACCTCTCGCTGTGAGGTGACAGTGCTAACTGCTGCACCACTGCACTTCAGTTGGTGGAATTGTACAGCTTAGTGTTCATTTCTAACATAGGGATTCATTTTGTGTGAGTGTACTAATGTCACACAGCAACCTTTACATCACATCATTTTTATCCCTTGATAGGTTGCATGAACACGTGAACGTATCTTTAGATTTCACGGCAGTAGACATTTGTTCTGCCAGCATCATGGTGAGTGTGCTACTATGGCACATACATTGAGTACTATGATTTACATGAGTGTGCTCCAGTTCTTGGGTGTTATATTAATAAATGTATAAAAACACTTCCTTGACCATGGAACATTGATATAGGAGGGATTGCATTTCGGTGCACACTAGCATGCTCATTCAATTGCCATCAGTCTGACATGCTGATATGACATTCATTATCAGGGATCCTTTCTTAATTCACACATTAATTTCATTTATTTGTTACAATACTCATTGGTACCTCCTGTGTCAGATGCGGACAATACACATCTCTTGGGAATACATTGTGTCATAAGTGGTGCTTGGATGTGTTCTTATCTATCTGTACAATAACTGTGTCACACAGAAGTGCCTTATGCAAAGCTGTTATGTGTGTCACACTCTACTCCCACATTTGTAACACTACACACGCACACATAAGGGATGCCTAACCATTAGAATACTGAAGTGCATTATTTCCTTCAAGGGTGATCCTCCTTTGTGTGGCAAATGCAGTTAATACACAGACGAGTGGTAACATTGATGGGATGAGTCTGGTCCTTGTAGAAGGAGATTGTGACCTCTAATCCATTTATATTTTACAGCATTTTGTATTAATGAAAGTCACGCTGTGCAACTATCCCATAATGTATGTACTGTCCTTCTGAAGAGTCATCTCAACTGAGCATGTCAGTGACATTCACATGTGATGTCATTCTTTTCGCTTACAATGCTACTTTGTGTAACTGTGACATCCTATAATATCATGTCTGCTTTTATTTATCTACATTTGCTCAGGAAGTATGACCACCATTAATTATTATGACATACGTGTTGCACAACTTTATTATTACAAAATTGTCTTTGTGACATGATCACCTCTAAAGCAATTATATTAGTACAATTTGAACATTTTCTGTCCATATTTCTGTATACTTCTGTTTGATTTCTGTACACAGTGTCTTCAGTACACTTCCCCTGGCTGGTATCTCATCTGTTGTAGTTGCCCTTGCCATTTACCCTCCCCCCTTAAGTTTTCTGTATTCCTATGTTTCATTTACATGCACATTGCACTCAGTACACTTTCCCTGCCTGGTACATCTTGCATTATTTATCTCATGTAGCTCTTCATGCTGTCAGTGCAAGCACACTTAACAGCTTTGTTCATAGCCAAGCGTGTTTGTTTACTGTGTTTGTTCATGCTGGTCAGAACATTTCCTGGCCATTAACACTGTTACTAGCCACAAAAAACTTGCTTGTATTTCTGTACTTGCATTTAACAGCATGCATATGTGATTACCGCTGCTGCTCATTGCACTAACACTTAGAAATTGTGTAGGCTTTGCATGAAGCCTACACAATTGTTCATGAATCCCATAGAATGTGTTGTCCTCTCCTCCTTGATCTGTCTTGGACGTGGCCAACCAAAGCAAAACTGCCCAAGGAATAATACACAGATGCTCCCAAGTAAGTCTTCCCAACAATCCTAAAAGCCCCTTCATAATGAAAAAATTACTTAGATAACCTAGAAAGCATAACCTTCAGAGGAAGACACCATGATGTTCATACCTCTCAGCATGACCATCAGTAACTACCATCCAATGGAAGACCTTCCATCAAATGTGACAGTTGGTGCAGAGGGTTAAGGCTGTGAACTATAGTTCCTGTGATACAGATTCCCTCAGTCCTCATTTGTCCACTGTGTGACTTGAACAAGTCACTTAAACAGTCCTTACACCTGGGTCACACATGGAAAGAGATTGTGGGCCAGGTGGGCCTGCCAAGTTAACAAATGGGCATTATTCTTATCAGTAGTAGTAGTAGTGCTATCATCATTATTATTATCATCCTCTCCCAACATTTCTACAATGCCTTGTTGCATCCTTTTCTCCTATGAGCTTCATAGTTGTAATCAAAGTCACTACATGAACTAGAATGGAACATACTGGATCACCTAACTCCCACTTGTACATCATATTCCATACTACTAGCCTCTCATTCCAACCTGTATCTCTTAACAGCAAGCTACAAACAAAAACATTAAAGGACCACAAAGCTGAATATTAAGCTCTCTTTTTAGAACTAGCCCACGATTGCTGGATCAGTCACTGCTGTATAGCTTGCGAATCTCCTTTGTAGGTAAACTTTGGACATCTGGGACTATATCCTGAAACCTGCAAAACTGAAATTGAAATAACTATCATCAGTGATATTCAGTCTACCTGAAGCATATTTCACAGAATATGACAAAGTGATACTTTATGGCAGTAAAATCAAATCTCAATAATAATTGAACCCGAGATCTTTTGAACAAAAGCTGAACTACCATCTCATTATCTGAATGAAAAAACATGTTATTTTTTTCTTTTTTTGGGTCCTCTTTGAAACATCATTTTCAGTGTTATTGTCCCCAGTGCCCCATATCCACACTGGGTCTACCAGCTTATCTACTGCTTCCCAAACTTAGGGAGCTGGTCATGGAACCTAAGGGCATCCTGTGGGCTGGCCCATTTCTGCTTCTGTCTTGTTTCTTTTTTTATCTTTTAGATGTCCTAGCCACTCCATGCCCTGCCTCCTACACTTGTTGATTCATCCAGAAGTTAAGTCTCCTCTTTTGACCACAGCTTATCTCAGGGAGTATGATCAACCAATGCTCACCCAAAATTGACATATCCATCCCTATCTGCCACTCTTTCAGTCTGCCGAGACACTAATTGAACCAAGGTTGACTTGGCCATTGCTACTGAAGTGGGAAAAACACCCTGTTATCATTTAACTCCTTACGCCAAATAACCATTACTAGATGGGCATCAACTCTACGACAGTAATATCTTTCCTCCATCTCAAAGGACACTGCATTTTCATGGCGTCCCAAACCATTTGCCCTTAAAATAACCTTCCAGTCCTATGCTCCCTGCCATATCAGTATAGACATACCAGGATGTGTATTAACATGCATTTTATGAAGAATATCAAGGACTGAATCTCAAATTTCTGTCATTGCTTTGCCAGAGAACACCACACATTTTGAGGACAGATTTTAAATATTTCCTGTAAACTTAGAAAAATACTAGGATAGCAGGATACATGTTAAATGTACTTTCTGAAAGATATGCAGGTCCTTAACTCAAAGGTTAAAGACTTTGGTTCTTAGCCATTTGCCAGAAAACATTAACTTTCCAGTCACCAGAAGGTCAGCACAGAATAAAGAACTAAAATAAAAATTCAAAACTGAGTCCTGAAGAGTGGCAGCAAAACTTAAACCTAATGTGCACAGATACTCCAGCAGCTCAAACTTCCCTTCAAATGCAGTGCTCGGTAGAGCTCATCTCCAAAAGCAGAAAAATGGTCCACGTTCCCTTGAGTTTCAGCAAATAGGTGATTCAGCACAAGTTCTTCATTCTTCTTCTTTTTACCTGGCTTCAAGCTTCTCTTTATCACTGCTAAGCTTCTCATCCTCAACATGCTAAGTTCATTCACCTCTCTTCAAAACCAAGGCTCCTCCATTCCTGCTCCTTATATGTGAGCAGAGTGGACCTAATTGAAGACCAAAACACATCAGGTCCATATTTCCATATGTAAGCAACAGGAGGTTAGGAAAGAAACTGAGAAACTGGCCAGCAGCATGCAAATGAGATGATGTAAAGTGATACTCTGATTGGCTAAGACATCTACACCAGAACAGATGTCAGTTTACTGCAAATTTCAGGGGAACAAGTACCCAAATAAGGCAACCACGGGATTAAGATTATTTAACCTTAAAAACGGGTGGATTCTAAAATGGTGGATGGCCAGTGAGCACTCTAGCTGTGTAGCTCCCTTAACTTTCAACAATATCTAACCTTTTGCCTGCACATCCTGAGGAAAAATAGCAAATTTTCAACAGAAAAAAGGCAACAAGCAAGCTACTAAAATATTTCAGCTGTATTTTATGTTGGATTACCTTTTTGCAAGAAAAATATTACTCACTGCAAACAGATTCCTGAGCCGCATGGTGGGGACACTTCAAAATAAGCAGGCCTGAGTGAAAAAGAAAAGAAAAAGACTGCTTGTTTTAATATAAAATTGCCAGAATAAAATCAACCTTCTGCAACTTTATCTAGCTGAACATGTTTTATCTGAAAAACAGTTAAATCAACGTTGGAAATGGAAAATTTACCAGAGCGCATGGATGCAATAACTACCAAATCTAAACTATCAAATATAGTTACACCAGAAAAATATAGTGCATCAAAAAGGCTAAAAACAAATAAAACAGCCAGAAATGACTAAACCTGCCCTTAGATCGAAGCAAGAACAAGAATTAACATTGGAAGACCTTAAAATGGCATTACAACCACTGCAACAAGAAGTTCAAGGATGTGCACGCAAACTAAGTGCTTTCAGCTCAAGCATGGATCAAATTATGCTTAGATTAGAACAAAATGAAGCAAAAATCATGGACAATGAACTAAAAATACAAGAGATGCAGAAATCAATACAGGCTAGTACAAAAAGTATTGTAGAATTGCAACAAAAAGTTCTGGACATAGAAGCAAAAAACCGACAAAATAATCTCATTATCAGGGGAATACCAGAATCAGTTGAAACCACTCAAATAAACACAGTTACAAAAGAAATACTAAGCACAGTACTGCAGGATAAAGAGGTTTTGGAGGACATAACAATTGAAAGAGCTCACAGATCCATAAGATGCTCACAAAACATGGACTTCCCAAGACAAATATGTATCAGAATCCTTAATTCAGCTCATGTACAATCAATATTATCTGCATATAAAACCAAGAAAGCGATCACATGGAGAGGACACAAAATCACAATAAGCTAAGATCTTCCTCTTGAAATAAAGCAAAATCGTCAGAAACTTAATAAATACTGTGCTTACCTTATTGAAAAAAACATCCGCTTTCAGATGAAATATCCTGCTACACTAGTATTTCACCATAAAAATGAAAAAATATCAATAGATACACCAGAAGAAGCAAAAGACACATTTCTCCATCTCTACAATGTGAATCCAGAGTGAAAAAAGACAATCCACCTTTGCTGAATGATATAATCTTCTGTTTCAGGCTGAATCCTGCATATTTCAACTTTTTCTTGAGGTAAATACTCAAATATGTTTATTTTTCCACATTGCTGAGTAGGCCAAGAGGTCTGTTAGCATGGTGATGTCCCATTACCCACAATTCCATGCAGCTACAATGTGTTTGCAATAACCTTTTACCTTTCATCTCATTTCATCATTTAAATGACCTAGGAGCCCCAGTGCATTACTGAGAATGGATCTAATGTAAACATGACATTACAACACTGAAAAAGGACATTAGACTATTTGCCAAGCATACTGACAGAATCTGTGCAGCAGAATGTAAGCAGATAGACTGATGTTTAGTTACTTTCTATGCTAGAGAATGTTGAAGTTAATGCAGTTATTTTAAAGGGGCAATGCAAAATATTATTTCAAATAATGTGCTTGAACTTTTTAAACTGATGATTAGGTGGAATATAACATGTTTTTTCTCTTAATCTTAATTATTAGGTGAAACCTTCCTATACTCATGTTTATACAAAGCTGTGAGATATACGTAAAGAAAAGACTGGAAATTATTGTATTAGATAGCAGCTGCATACTCATATATGCTGTGGTAAAATTACATGTATGATGATATGATGTTGATCTTGTATCAAAAACAAATATAATTTATTTGATGAACTTCTTCTTTTGGCTTTTCCCGGTTAGGGATCGCCACAGCGGTTCACCTGTCCGCTCATGATTGGCAGTGGAGTTTTACGGTGTCGAGTTGCCAGCCCGGCACCCAACTTTCCACAGAAGGCACACATATGCACACACTCACACCTAGGGCCAATTTAGAGTGTCCAATCCACCTACAGCATGTCTTTGGGATGTGGGAGGAAACTGGAGCACCTGGAGGAAACCCACGCGACCATAGGGAGGATATGCAGACTCCACACAGAAGGCACCCCAGCCGAGAATCAAACCAGAGAACCTCTTGCTGTGAGGTGGCAACGCTAACCGCTGCACCACCGTGGCTGCCCAATTTATTTGATGAACGCCTTAAGGTGAAATATGCAATAAGAATGTGTACTTGTTTTATTATTTTTTTTTCTCTAGGAAAAGTGAACAGAGTTTGCAAGATATTGTAGAATTTATATATACAGTTGAGGCATTTTTAATTTTTTTTTTTTTTTCTTATTTTTATTAGGCTGTAATACTAAGCAAAATGCATGTGTATGTATATATATATATATATATATATATATATATATATATATATATATAGGAAATTAAAACTAAATGTTAGATATTTGTAATACACATGTATTGAAGGTGAAAGATAGATGCAATATTATATTGTTGTTAGAGTGGCAGCAGTACTGTTTAATAATGCCAATCTAGTATTTTTTTCTCTTCTCTTTTGGTGTTCATAGATCTAGCTCATACGGATATACTACATTGTATTTTTTTCTCTTTTCTTTAGTTTGTTTGTATTAGTCAGGCATTTGCATGTAATTATAAATGCACCTTATAACTTGGCATAGCTTAAAAACAAAATGACATAGGGATGTTTTATTATTTTATATATATATATATATATATATATATATATATATATATATATACTTTTTTTTTTTTTTGGGGGGGGGCTTTCAGGGCTTGTATAGAAGAATTAAGGACCTTAGTTAGAGTTTTAGTATATTCCTTTGGTTTGGTTATAAGGCTATCCAAAATATTTTGATTACATTTATTAATATAATACATAGGTTTAAAATGGTAAGATATTTAAAATTGATTCTGAATACGGGTACAGGGAGGCTGCTATGCAGAGCTGATGCATATGGTTGTGTACGTTTGGAAAATAGTAGGTAATTTTGACACCCCACTACTCTATAAGACTTACACCCAGACTCAGTCACAAAAATCATTTGATTTTAGAAGTTTTGTTTATCTAACATTACAGAGGGGTGGGTGGTTAGGCACACAAAGGGGGGGAGTAGGAGAATAGAAGTCACTATGCGGAAAATACTAACACTAATACACAACAGTAAATATTTATATTATCACATTGCTTATTGTGCTTTATTAACACTAATCAAGAAATATTTTTACACTTTCAGAAATTATATCTTTAGATTCATGGAAGGTTAAGGGAATTACAGACAAAAGTAAATGGAATCTAGTCATGCATATTATATATCAAAGTAAAACAATGATAACCTTTCTTCAAGAAACTCACCTGATCTCACAACTCTGGGACAGGGAGAGAAAAAGTAAATGGGTCAAGCATATAATAGCTGCTGGACACAATTCTACTTCCAGAGAGGTTGCTATCATTATAAACAAAGCCTATCAGGGGGAAATTGTTCCCATGAAGACTGACTTGAATGGTAGATGGGCTATGTTTACGTCAAATTTCCATAGCATACGTAAACCTTTACTTCTCTTAAATATATATAGTCCCTGCTCTAACCAACAAACATTTATTTATGAAATCTTTAACTTACTTATTGAATTTCCTAATCATTTATATATAATCGGGGGAGATTGGAATGCAGTAATGGAACCTGACAAAGATAGATCCAATAAAGAAACCAAGCAACCGCATATCATAAATATAGCTCTTAGTGAATTACAAAATACTTTTGAGCTACTTGATCCATATGAGAATTTCCAACATGACAAAACAATATCCAGATATACCTTCTTTTCTACATCTCATAAATCTTGGTCTAGAATAGACGCCTTCCTAATCTCTGTTTTTTCGGTCGTATAAGCTAAAATACAGCATTTCACCTAGATCTATCTCAGATCATTCTAAAATAAATATATTCATAAACCTGCTAAATTTCAGCCAAAACATATCTTATTTTAATAAGTGGACTTTAAACCCAAAAATTATTCAGAAACAAGAAGTAGCTAAAGCGATAAACAGTATACTCACTCAATTAGATGAAGAAATCATAATTACTCCAATACCTTATGATAAGCAATGGGAAGCTGCAAAAGCAGTTATTAGAGGTGTCATAATTCAAAAATCTGCCTGGTTTAAGAAACAATATAATAATACCAAAACCACATTAGAATTGCAAATTGCATCAGCAGAACTACAATTACAACAAAAATATTCAAAAGAATTAGAGGAAAAATGTATGGAATGGCAAAAACAACTACATAAGCATTACTTAGAAAATGTAAGCAGGTCTTTATTTCAATACTCAGAATGGGCTCAAACACCCTCAAGATTTCTAGCCAGGCTAATAAATATTAAGAGTGGCCCACCAAAAATTAAAGAATTACATTATGAAGGATGTAAATTTCAGGAAAACCAAGACATATATAATGCATATATAATGTATTTGAGAACATATATAAAAGGCTGTGTACAACATGCACTTACCACCCTCAAATGACAAATTTA
The DNA here is from genome assembly GCF_019279795.1 of Protopterus annectens. Taxonomy (NCBI): domain Eukaryota; kingdom Metazoa; phylum Chordata; order Ceratodontiformes; family Protopteridae; genus Protopterus; species Protopterus annectens. The sequence goes on from NC_056726.1 coordinate 218,699,281, forward strand.
ATGAGTTCATTCAAAATTAAAAATTTCCACAAGTTACACAAGAACAACATAAACTTTTAGGGGCACCACTACACCTAACAGAGATAAAAGAAGTAATACAAAATCTCAAGCCAGGTAAATCTCCAGGACCTGACGGATTTACCTCTGAATTTTATAAAATATTCTCAGAACCGGTCTCTAAAATCCTACTTAAAGTATGTAACTATATAATACAACATGAGATAACAGACTTATATATAACTAATTCTAAGACCATGCTTCTACCTTAACCGAATTCTGTCCTGATGGATCCCACTAATTATAGACCAATAGCCATCATAAAAACTGACTTTAAAATCTTTGCTCAAATTTTAGCCAACAGGTTGAAGAATATCTTCCCTCTATTACATCGCATAATCAGTTAGGTTTTATGGTACATAGGCAAACAAGTGATAACACTCTGTTACTAGACACAGCTATCAGATTATTAAAAACAGATAAGCATCCCAAATACGTTATTACCGCAGATGCTAGTAAAGCTTTCAACAGAGTAAATTTAAACTTTTTATTTAATGTTATGCCTTTATTTGGTTTTCCTAAAGAATTTATTAATAAAGGTTTTATATCAGATGGCCTCAGCTTCCATTCAGATTACCTCTTTAATTTATACATAGAACCTCTGCTTCTTTATATATCACAGAAATCTTTTCTACACATTCCAAAAGTATTAAATACTAACATTATATATTCGGCATTTGCTGACTTAAATATATACTTACAACTCCCCACAACAGATCTTCCTAAAATACTGACAGCCATTGAAAAATTTTCAGAGATTTCAAATTACAAACTAAATCCAAACAAATCCAAACGTTTCCCACTAAATCCCATAGGACGTATGCACTTTTACTTCCCAGAGAGCAAAATAAAGATAACGTATCAACTAAAATAATTGGGGGTAATATATACACCCAATTTTAGTGAAATTATTAAAAATAACTTAACCCATACCTGGAATACTATTGAAAATTATATGAACAGGTGGAAAAATATCAATATGTCTTTGTTATCAAAAAGCAGTATCGTTAAGATGAACATGCTACCAAGAATTCTTTTCTAAATGAACGCTACCTTCACAATTATACCTCAAACATTTTTTATAGACATGGAAAGAAGTATATCCAGATTTATTTGGTATCCTAAATCTACTTGAATCAAATATGAAAAGCTTATACTTCCTAAATCTAAAGGTGGGTTAGGGTTACCGGATTTTAAATTATACTACAGTATTATCCGGGCATATAGACTATGTCAAATCTTAAATTATGACTCAAACACAAATTTATGGTCCCCCTTATGGTCGAGAATTTGGTATGAACAAATTAAGACACTTGAATGCAATTCTAGGGCTCTCCTATTAAACATAAACCAAAACTCTGTTTATGTTGAAAATTTACATCCACTTATTAAACAAATGGTTTGAACTACTCAAAAGCTCTCTTCATCTGTACAATTATTAAATGCCCTCCTTCTACTGCAACCTATACACTTTAGTCCTAATTTGCTACTAAATAAAAATTGATAAACTTGCAAGAGTATCCCTTAATAAGAGATATTACAGTATGGGAAATTTATAAATGGAAGGACTGTGATATTACACAATTATGAGAGCAATTAAATCTCCCAAAGAAATACATAATTATTATGAACTCACTCAAATACCTTGTAAACACTAAATTTCATACTGAAAATTTTTATAAACAAGATACTAGTTTGTCCCAGTTAATTCTAAAAAAATCTAACTACCAAGGGGAAAACAATCTCTAGAGTCTATAAACTTGTAAAGGATATAAAACATCAGAATTGTACTTTATTCTCCTCATACTGGCAGAAGAAAAACCCACAAATTACTGAACAAAATAAAAAAGATGACATTGAAAACACGCTCAAATTCAGCCCGTTCAAAAAGTTATTCTACACCCAACTTATGATTAACAATAATGCATACTTTACCCCTCAAAAAATTAGTAAATTTAATAACAAATACTCACCTGAATGTCCTCACTGCAAGAAACAACCAGCAGATATTCTACATGATATGTGGGAATGTAATAAAGTTCATAACTTATGGTGTTCACTAAGGGCAAGACTAAAGAAAATTGGCTACCAAAAAAGTACTTTAAACTGGGAAACAGTTATACTGCACATAAATATGAATAATCTTCCCAGAGTCTTACAGCATGTCCTCACCACCATATGTTCTCTAGTCAAATTCTATATTACAAAGAATTGGACTATTGCAACCCCACTCACATGGGAAGGTTTTAAAAATGTAGCAATCAAATACATTGCCTTCCACAAGCTACTGTATGTTACTAAGAAACGTAAATATTACCAAGAGTGCTGGGAATACCTATAAGATTCCATTCTCAAGAGGTAAAAATATTAAATCTAAAAGTGAAATATGCAATATATGTAAGACAATCAATAAGGATATACTTAGAACCTTTTTAACATTGTCATTTTATAAATATTTGCGTAGATAAGTTGATTAAAAAAACACATACCCTATATAAAGAGATTTTAGTTTGATTTTCCCTAGTATATGTAATAAACAACTAATGGTACTGTTTTATTCTTCTTATCACTGCAGAATATGTGGTTAGTACAAAAACTGGATTTTTGAAGTGACTTCTTTGTATATATTGTATATAAAATGTTATGTTTTGTTGTATGCTGTGTGTGTATCTTATTGTATAATGTCTTACATGTTGTAGCCTAAAAAACTGCAATAAAGAAATTTTTGAAAAAAAAAAGCTTAAAAACAGGTGGTCCCATGGAATTTGAGATGATTCAGAGCTGTGGTCTGGGGTGAGGCGTCTGCATCCAGGCTCAGGTACTGCTATATGGTGGTGTCAGTAATTACATTAACTTCAACCTTGAGGTTATTTCTCTAGTTATTTTACTGCATATATTACCTTCCTGTATTATGTGTGCATATAAGTGTATGTGTATTTATTTATTTATTTATTTGGCATTTGTTGACCAGGTTAGTCCAGCTGGGTCAGAGTCCTTTTTCAGTGGAGACCCAGGGAGAAAGGCTCCACAGTTAAAACAATAATTAAGTATACATAGTACATAGGTTATTATACAATGTCTCCAATAGTCATATGCACAAAAAGTGGGTTTAACATGAATAGCAATTTGACTGGACAAATCATCAAAAGAGTAGAACATATAAAATTTACAATATAGTCAAGGCAAAGTACATTAGGTATAGTGAATTTTTTTTCCACAGTAGGGTAGATTAATATAAGTTCATAGGTTCATAGGTGTGTACTAGGCTAATGGCCCTGGATCCTTTACAAGCCTAGCTCATACAAGTGCCTTGGCATCATGCCACCAGACGTTAGTTCCCAGTGCTTCTATTAAGTAGAGCCACTGCAGTGATCCCCGGGGTGAACTTTCTATTTCCCATCCACTCATAAAGATTTCTCTTGAAGAAGGCCAGTGAGATGCTCTGCTTGACATGTATGGGATGTCTATTCCAGAGCATGGGCAGTCTCTGGGTTATGAACCTGTCCCTCCAGCATGTTCTGTTGATTGTGGTAATGAGGTTGAGGTCTCTGGAGCATGTTGTGTGGAGGGATTTGAATTTCTTTAGCTTTAGCATTTCTAACAGAGCTGGGTCAGACATGGCTTTGTGTCAAGCAGAGATCATCTTTTAGTAGACGATATGAGAGACTGAATAGCTGGAGTTTTTTGAGTCTGTCCATGTAGGACATGTGTTTAAGGCCTAGGATCCTCTTTGTGAGGTAATTTTGTGGCCTTTCCAGCTGTTGCATGTGTCTAGTGAAGTACATGCCAAATGGGACATTATACTCGATGATTGGCCTAATGAGGGAGGAGTAGAGAGAGATGCTGACCTCTTTCTTCCTGGATGTAAAACCCTTGGTAATGAGATGTGCCACATAGAAGGACTTTCTGACCACAGTGGTGATGTGGTGGTTGAAGAAGAGGTTGCTGTCAACCTGTGTCACCAGATCTCTTATAATGCCTTCAGTGTGTTCAGTGTGCTTCTATTGATGTGGTAATTAATGGGAGCTGAATTTTTCCCATATGGGATGACAACGCATTTTTTGACATTAAGCTTAAGGCCACGGTTTCAACACCTGTCACTGGTCTCAATAAGGCCTTTCTGTAGGATGTCTACATCAAGTGGGAGTTAATAATGGCATCCAGCTTGCAGTCATCTGCAAACTTGGTCAGCCAGAATCCCTGCATGCTGGCCTGGACTTCTGAGAAGTAGATGCCAAACAGGAGAGGACCCAGGACCGATGTTGGACTCCACTCATGACTGTTCGATGGTCTGACTTGGAGTCTGCTACTTTCACACTGTGGGTTCTATTTGTGAGCCAATTTGCAACCTACCTAGAGATATAGGGGTTGATGCCTAGTTTGGTGAGTTAGTCAATAATTCCTGAGTGGGAATGGTATCAAAGGCCTTGGCCAGATCGAGGTAGTCTGTATGAACTGCCTTGCTCTCATCCATAGCTCTGGTGACAGACTCAGAGAAGTCAACCAGGTTGAGCAGGCATGATCTACCTTTTACAAAACCAAATTGCGTCAGATCTAGAGTTTGGAGATTCCCTATATCCTTGTTAATTAGGTCCATGATGATGCGCTCCATAGCTTTACATATCAGACTCATTAGGCTAATGGGGCGATAATTCCCAGGGTCTGTAGTCGCTTCCCCTTTATGGAGAGGGATGACTATAGCAGTGTGCTATTCAGTAGGGACAAAGCCTAAGGTGAGGCTGTGATTGAACAGGGCACACAGATGTGGTGCCAGTTCACTTTGTAGTTAATGTAAACACATCCAGGGATATTGTAGGGTCCCATGGAAGTTGTATTCTTGGCCTTGGACAATGCAGCTTTAACCTGTGCTGCAGTAATGATGGGTGTCTGGCATTCCTTCGGTATTGTGATTGGTCTTTTGGGGGGGGAGAGAGGGGTAAAGTTGGCCCTGAATCTGTTGGCCATTATGTTAACAATATTTGTTGGCTCAGTATAGGAGGTACCATTGTGCAGTGACTCAGAGCAAACCTGGGTATTGCCGTGGAGATACTTGATATAACTGTAGAAGGCTTTGTGGTAGTTTTTAGTGTCTGTTGCAATTCTGCCTTCATAGCTGGCTTTAGAGGTTTTGAAGTTTTAGAGGTTTACATCCTTAGACAAAAGTATGAATAAAAATAGCCATAATGGGAGAGAAGTGGTCTTGTTTTTTCACAGTAGTCTAGATTAATATACGTTTACATCCTTAGACAAAAGTACGAATAAAAATAGCCATAATGGAAGAGAAGAAAAGATTCAACAGAATGTAGATATAAGATAGAGAGATAGGGATGTAGAAATGCTGAGCTGAAATATAGAAAATTAGTGCTGACCTGAAATATAGAAAATTAGAAAGAGAGTTGAGTTACACAGGTGTGGGAGAAATGAGAGCTGCTGGTAGGCCAAGAGGAGATGGGTCAGTCAGGAGGGTGATGGTACTTACATAAGCATGTATTGCCCAAGTGATTTTTTACAGCCTTTTTGAATTGGTATTTGGATCTAATCTGTCTAATGTCAAGTGGAAGTTTGTTCCAGTTTTCAGCAGGGGGATATCTGTAAAGGTTTTTGTCAATGTTAATCTTATTTTTGTGTATGGAAAGGAGATGTTGTTCAGAGCTCCAAAGTGTTCTAGTTGGTGTGTAGGGGAGATAATAGATGAAATGCTGGGGCAGAAAGTGGGCTGGTATACAACAGAATGAATTATTTGAAGTTGTGAGAGTTGAAGGTTATGGGGGAATTCCAACCAGTTCAGTTTTCTGAGTGCTAAGCAGTGATGAGAGGAGTATGGTAGTTCAGCAGCAAATTTGGCTACCTTGCTGTAGGTGGGCACTAGTTTAGAAATAAGTGAGACCTGTAAGTTGGTTAGGATTTGAGAGCCATAGAGAAGGGTTGGTAATAGGTAAGCTTGTGACAGGGCTGTCTTAGATTTACTGGAAAGAAAGTTTTTGTTTCTATAAAGGAGTCCAAGTTTTT